>NC_056732.1:1044767791-1044857791 GCF_019279795.1 Protopterus annectens
GGGGTAAACGGGTTGAAAAAAAACGAAAAACCCCCCCTTAAAAGCCCAAAGGGAGGGCAATTTTTTAATTTTTCCCATGGATTGGAGCCAAAAAAACAGTTTCCCTTTCCCCCAACCAAAAAAAAAGGGGCTTTTTTTGGGAAAGGAAGGGTTTGTTTAAAACCAAAAAAAAAAAAAAAAAAAAAAAAAAAAAAAAAAAAAAAAAAAAAAAAAAAAAAAAAAAAAAAAAAAAAAAAAAAAAAAAAAAAAAAAACAAAAACAAAAAAAAAAAAAAAAAAAAAAAAAAAAAAAAAAAAAAAAAAAAAAAAAAAAAAAAAAAAAAAAAAAAAAAACAAAACAAAAAAAAAAAAAAAAAAAAAAAAAAAAAAAAAAAAAAAAAAAAAAAAAAAAAAAAAAAAAAAAAAAGAAAAAAAACAAAAAAAAATTTTTTTTTTTTTTTTTTTTTTTTTTTTTTTTTTTTTTTTTTTTTTTTTATTTTTTTTTTTTTTTTTTTTTTTTTTTTTTTTTTTTTTTTTTTTTTTTTTTTTTTTTTTTTTTTTTTTTTTTTTTTTTTTTTTTTTTTTTTTTTTTTTTTTTTTTTTTTTTTTTTTTTTTTTTTTTTTTTTTTTTTTTTTTTTTTTTTTTTTTTTTTTTTTTTTTTTATTTTTTTTTTTTTTTTTTTTTTTTTACCCACTGCTCAGTTAAAATTTTCCCTGTCAAAAATGAAATTGTCCACATGTGAACTTGTTAAATACCCTGATCACTTAATATTTCCAATTGCCAGTTACAATACTTTACATGATAAAAATAAATATTGTCCACATTAATCTAAACATTATTTTAGTGACACTTGTTTTCCCCCTGTGAACTCTAGTTACACATACTATGTTAGACTGATCACATAATGAATATTGTACCACACTGTGAACTCTAGTTACACATACTATGTTAGACTGATCACATAATGAATATTGTACCACACTGTTAACTCTAGTTAACCATACTATGCTACATTGATCACATAATGAATATTGTACCACACTGTGAACTCGTTACACATACTATGTTACATTGATCACATAATGACTATTGTACCACACTGTGAACTCTAGTTACACATACTATGTTACATTGATCACATAATGAATATTGTACCACACTGTGAACTCTAGTTACACATACTATGTTACATTGATCACATAATGAGTATTGTACCACACTGTGAACTCTAGTTACACATACTATGTTACATTGATCATATAATGAATATTGTACCACACTGTGAACTCTAGTTACACATACTATGTTACATTGATCATATAATGAATATTGTACCACACTGTGAACTCTAGTTACACATACTATGTTACATTGATCACATAATGAATATTGTACCACACTGTGAACTCTAGTTAACACATACTATGTTACATTGATCATACCTCTCAACTTTGTAGCAAAAGAAATCTGGGTAAAGCTAGAATTAATGGGGGAATAAAGGCCAGTATTAGGGACAAATTTTAAATATTGCTTGTAGAATCTTAGAATGTTTCTAGAATAAAAGGTTTTGTGTTGCCATGAATTTTCTGAAGGATATGAAGACTGAAACTTTAATGGCTATCATTATTTTATTAATTCAGTCCTCACTGATTTGCCAAAACAGAAATGATCTGATGTTGTTAATCTTCATTCATTCCTTACTGTTGGGGTATCAGTTCCATCCTCAGAACCGAGTCGGTTGTTATACCGAGCTTATGCCAGCCAAAAACTCTCAAGCTGCTTACCTATAGTGCCCCTCTCTCTATCACATTAGATCTCATTTGCCATGTATACTTCAGGACGGTCAAGCCAGCCTCAAGCTAAGTCAATTCAAACGCTATATTTCAGAGTTTTTCTCTTGAGTCTTTCTTGTTAAATATTTTCCTCTGTTAGTCTCCTACCTCTCGCTTAACTTTTCAGGCTTTTTCTCATCCTTCCTACCAAGTTTTGTGGTATTTTTTGTACCGCTGTTACAGGCCTTCCCTTTACATCTGAGGTAACGCCTATACCATTGTTGGTATTTCCCTCTCTTATTTTCTCTTCCTTCAACCACTGTGATATTCTTCCTTTTTTTTTTTTGTTTAAAAAAAAACTTTTTCTAGTGTGTATTTGTTTGCAGTTTAGTATTTTTTTTCATTTGGTGATATGCTGATGCAGAGTACTTACCAAAACCTTTTCAGGATGGCTGATAAAAAAGAAACTACAGGTTTCAAGCAGTGTGATAAATGCAGTAGGAAAATGCCAAATTCAGACAGTCATGTTTCTTGTGTTTATTGTCTAAGGGTCCAACACTTGAAGGTTGAACGACCATGCAACATATGTATGGGGTTTAGTGCACGGACATTAACTGAAAGAAAAAATAAATTGATTTTAAAGGGACTTTGAAAAACTCCTTTCTCAGAGGCTATTTCTGAGATGGAGGGCTTACCCCCCCTCTTAAAAAAGAGCATAAGAAAAGGAGCCAGTCTGTTCCTTCTTCTCCATGCATTAGAGGGATTAAATCGGTTCAATCAGAACCGGAGACAAATTTACCAGAATTGACATCAGAATCTTCAGCACTGGGGCCTCAAACCCCTTCTACAATGCCACACTCTATATCTCGACCGCAACCACCAACTCCAATACCATCCTCCTCATTGGTACCTATGACTGTGGTACTGTCCTTGGCACCACTGCCTCAAGCTTTGCCCATGGTACCTCTTGCTTGTTCGGAACCATCCATTGCTACAGTACAGACCCCCCCTTTTGGCACCAAAAGTAGTTTTCCCAACTCTGGTCACTGTCCCCACACATATACATCTCTCTTGTCCCTTGACCATGGTGCCAAAAGGTGAATTTTTGCCTCAGACCCGATACTCCCATTCAGTGGATCCCTTCCTTGGACAGGAGTGCAGCCCCTTCTTAGAACACCCTGATTCCCCAACAGGGATGTCCACACTTTCCTCCAGGAGCCTTTCAGAATTCGATGTAGTGAGACTTGTGGATCAGCTTTTGGCGGACAAAGGTTTTCCAACTTCTTCATAATCATCCCTCCCCCACAGACTCCAACTTATGTTCCTCTTCGGAGGTATCAGAGCACTCGACACTAATATCAATCCTGGTACCAGCCTCTTCAGTTTCATTGGTAGACTTTACCATGGCCTATATGCCTTTCTTCCTTTACCTTTAATCCACAGAGTACTTCAGAAAGCCAGACACCTCAAGAGTTGATCAATCCTCATTGCCTCCTTTTGGCCTCAGCAGGTGTCGTTCCGCCTTCTACAGTCTCATTTGAGGCATCCACCCTGGGTGTTCAATCCAATTCCAGATTTTTTTCTCACCCGTCTCTACTCCCGCAGCTCTACTCTATGTCTGACAGCGTGCTATGTCCACTTCCAGTGATTTTGGCTAAGTCCAGGTTAGCTTCACCCGTAAAGGATATTATTTTTGCTTCCCAGAGATCTTCCACTAGAAAGGTTTATTGCAGTAAATGGAAGAGGTTCTCCATTTGGGCAAAGAATAATAATCTGGATCCCTTCTCTGCTTCTATTCCCGAGATCCTTCTCATTTTGACCTCTCTTTTTAAGGAAGGGGCCAGTTTTTCTACTATTCAGGTTCAATTGGCAGCAATTTTGAATTTACACCTTAGGGGTGATTCTACCTTTTCTTCCTACCTCTGTAAGGCCTTTTTAAAAGGCATTTTTTCTCTTACAGCCTCCTGTGATGCATCTATCTCCTCAGTGGGATTTGACTTTTGTCCTGCAGGCATTGATAAAACCACCCTTCGAACTGGCGGCATCTTGTGATATCAAATTTCTTTCTTGGAAGACTGCCCTTTTAGTGGCAGTAACTTTGGCGAAGAGAGTTTCAGAGCTGCAAGCTCCTACTGTCAAGCCACCTGACTTAGTTTTCCGTAAGGACAGTGTCTCTGAAGCCAGATCCATCCTTCATGCCTAAAGAGGCATCAACAATGAATCTCAATCAATGCATTCATCTCCCAGTATTTTTTCAGAACTATACCAATAAAGGGGAATATATCCTGCACACCTTAGATGTTAATCGTCAACTTCATTTTTATCTACATAGATCTCAAGAGTTTAGACGTTCAGGCCAGTTATTTGTAGCCTTTTCTATGAATAGAAAGGGCAGAGGAATTTCGAAAGTCACGGTCTCCTGCTGGATTTCGCAATGTATTTCCTTCATTCACTCTTTAGAAGGTGTTCCTTTGTCTGCACCAGTGAGGGCTCACTCCACCAGGGTGGTTTCTACCTTAACTGTATTTGCAGATCATCAATCTTTAAATGCCATTTGTGCAGCAGAAATGTGGTCTTCTCCTCACGCATTCATTTCCCACTATAAGTTGGATTTGGTTTCTAGAGGAAGGGCTTCCTTTGGCTCCACAGTTCTTCAGCATGTCCTTCCTTGAGACCTCCCAGGATTTAGGTAGCTGGGGACTCTGACCCTAGTGTGAGGAATGGTGACTGTATAACATCAGATTTATAGTTGTGTACTTACCATAACTTGGCATTTGTGTTATCTGTAGTCACCATTCATTACGATCCCACCCTCCATCCCCCTTCCTGAAAGATTGGTTGGATTTTGTTGGTTCTGTTTTACTGTTACTGCTTTGGTCTGTCTTCTTTCCTTTTGCAAACTCGATCTGAGGGATTGGAGGGCAGCGGAGCATTATGGGAGCGGAGGAGCTTGAGCTAAACTGTTGTCTGTGTCTGCCGGCTCGGATCCAAGACCCTAGTGTGATGAATGGTGACTACAGATAACACAGATGCCAAGTTATGGTAAGTACATAACATTAAATCTTGTTCCTAGATGTCAGTGCTGTTCTTGGGATTAATTTAGGTATTCTAAAGTATCCCTTACTGAGTTTTATTCACATTTGTTCATGTTTTGTTTCTGATCCTTCATCAATTCCCAAGTATTTATATACTCCCTCTTGCTCAAGTTCTTTTATATCACATTCTTGTCCCAAACTGATGTTTTCCTGGTGCTGCAGTTTTCCTGCTTTAAACATTGCTTTTGCACATTTATCAAGACCAAATGACATTCTAATATCATTTGAAAAAGTTTTGACAACCTGCAGCTCTGCTTTCAGTTCCTCATCTGATGAGCTATACAGTTTTAAATCATCGACAAAGATAAGATGAGAAGTCATTAGACTTTGTTATTTTCTAGGAGCCAAATTGTAGCCATAGCCTAAGCTGTTAACTAAACAACTTAATGGGTTAATGGCAAGGCAGAATAGCAACAGTGACAGAGAGTCACTCTGGAATATCCCTCGTTGAATTTTTATCCCTGAGATAATAATCTGTCCTTTATCATAGCTTAATTGCAAAGTGGTCTGCCATTGTTTTATGGTTACTGTAATGTAGTCAATCTGTGTAGAGTGTATCTTACACATTTTAAGCACTCTTTTATCCTCAAATGCTTTTTTTTATTCAATCCGTGCCATTCTTAGATTCTTCCCCTTTTCACAGTTCTCCACTATGACTTTATTTAATAACAAATTATTCTTTGTTCCATATGACTTTCTTTTATTGCCCTTTTGTTCTACTGCCATAATTGATTTTTCTTCTAAATGACTATAAACTCTGTCAGCGTCAGTTCCTGCGTATAGTTGATACGTCGTCAGAAGGCAAGTTATTGGTCTATAATTTTTAGGGTAGCTTGCAGGTTCACTCTTAAGTAAGAGCATTGTTTTGCCTGTTGTTAGCCAGTGTGGTGTCTGTTCAGGGTGTGCATATAAATAGTTCTTCCTCATGGCTAAATCTTTGTGTAGAGATGTTAATACTTTTAACCAAAAGTTAGGCACTGCATCTGGGCCTGGGGTTTTCCAGTTAGAAGCTTTTCTTAACTTTGTTTCAATCTCTTTGGCTGTTACTTCATTCCATTTCATATCCTGTACCTTTAAACATCTTATTCTTTTACTTCTTCTATCCATTTAGCATGTTTGCTGTGTTCCACGGGATCTTCATAGATACTTCTCCAAAATGTATCTACTTCCTCTTTTTTGGTGATCTTTCAATTCCTTTTACCCTATTTCCCAATTCTCTAGAAAACTTTTTTGGATCATCAATAAATTGCTTATTTTGTACTTTTCCCTTATATTTATTTGTGTATCTTCTAAGTTTTTCTACCTGTGCTGAACTTTTTAGTTTATTTGCAATAGTGCATGATAGATCCTGATATGTTCTAATACTGTGCATTGCTTTAATCACACCTAGCTTTCTTAGTATTTTTGTTGATCTATTCCCTCTTCTATAGTCTTCTAACAGTGACACTTCTTGTCTTAATTGCTTTATAGTTTTTTATCCATGACGGTATTCAATTTCTCCCCTTCCTTTCCCTCACTACCCTGTGTTCTTGTGGTCGAACTTTATCAGTGATTAAGCAGCACAGTAATATATCCTGTTTACTTCTGTTATATCACATGGATCTCTATGGACAGTCCTAATTACTGCATTCATTTGTTTTATTAGACTTCTTACTTTTTTGGGTTTTATTGACCTTCTGCAGTCTATCTCTCTCATTGATCCCAGTATATATATATCCATGTCTATTAAATCAAGCAACTTCTCTTAGCTCATTTTCTTCCAAACTGAGGGCACATCCCTTGATTTCTGTTTCCTGCTGGCATTCTATAGAAAGTTCTATAGCATCTTCCTCTGGCACCTTTTCTTCAGTTTCATCCTGTGCCATCTGTTGCTCTGTCATATGGGAACTCACTGGCCTATCACTCCTCAGCACTGACTGCATCAGAGTTTCTGCAGTCTCCTGTTCCTTTCCTTGCTGTCTAGCTTCAAGTGACTATTTATACTGCTTTCCTGTGGAAGGCTGCAAAATATCTTGCTATGGCACCTGACCAATTGCTTCCTGTTGCACTGGTTTCTCCTTAACTTGGATATCCATCACTTTATCCTGTTGTGGTGTATTGGATTTTCTACACTGAATCCTTCTCATTGAAGGTGCTCCATAACCTCATTTTCTATTTCTTTAACTTCTCCATTACTAATCTCTTTTTCTACTTTTCCTCTTAGTCTTCTTATTTTTTGTATTGTAAAGTTTTCCATATCTGGATTCCTTTGCCTATATTTTTCTTCAAATATCTTTGGTGCTGCTCTTTTTGTATTGGTTAGTTTTGCTTTCTCCTTTGCATAAATATTACACCATATTAAATCACTTTTCCTTTCCCATGTCCATATTTCTTCTTCAGATGTCTCCTAATCTTGCTTTTCCTTACTCTAGGGACTCACTCCATCATGCTGTGATGTAGTCTGTGTTAGACCTTCTGCATTAAATCCTTCACTTCACAGGAACTCCATAAGTTCAACTTCTCTTGCTTTAATTTCTGCTTTACCAATCTTCTTTTCCACATTCCATCTTTGTGATATTCATATTTTATTGTGAAATTTTCCATATATGGATGCCTTGGTCTGTATTTCTTTTTGGGGCTGCCTTCTCTGTATTAGTTAACTTGGTTTTCTCCTTTGCATAAATATTGCACCATATCAAATCTATTTTTCTTTCCCATGTCCATATTTCTTTTTAATATTTTTCAGATATTTCTAGGTTTTGTCGTTTATATTTTCATACTTCCTCAGATGATTCTTTTTCAAAACAGATCAAAGTTTCTTGATCTATATACTGTTTTTCAAAAATCTGTTGTATTAATGAACACAAATTTTTATTTGAAGCTTCTGACAGTTTTTCCTGTGGAAGTATTTTTCTTACCTCTAATTTCTCTCTTAATTATTTTTTATATCTACATAATAGTAACAAGACATAATTTATTTCTTATCCTCAATGGCCCACTCTATCATCTTTATGGCTCTTCTTTTGGCCAATCTATTTTTGTGGACTGCTACTTCCTTCTATAACAAGGGGGCCATCCTCCCATGGGCCCAGCCTGGCCCCATTGTAGGAATGTTTCCATATTTTGAGGATTCTACACTGTAATTTTTTCCAGTCCTGACACCAGTGTGCCTACCAGGACTGGGTACTTTTTTATCCTGGGTCTTGTGCACCCAGCTATCTTTTTTTTGTTTTTGACTTCTATCCATGAAATGTGATATATAAATACAGTTTATATATCAGTGTCACCTTGGTGAGATTTGCTGAAAAACAGGGTCCACCTCACGAAGGTACTCACCAGGACTTGAGGATGAATTCAATTTCAGCACTACTACTAGTCTCCTTTGCTTGCTGACTTTTCATCTCTCCATTAAGACCCCTTTCATCTCTCCATTAGGACTATGGTCTTGCCCTTTTTAATTTCTCCAAATCTTTTGGGTTTCTAATACAGTGACAGGAGTGGACCCCATTCCTAAGTCAAAGTACGATTAAAGTTTATGAAATTAATATTGTTTCACTCTTTGATGTCAGCCAAAAGTGCTCTTTGCAGCACCCATAACATGCCCAATAATGACTCCTTCTGCAATTGTACTGAGTCACATGTATTGGTAGTATATCTAAATAGGATGGTAAACTCTTCTTTATAAGATCCATTGCTCCTACTACTATTGGGATTATCTGGGTATCTTTCTTCCACATTGCTCTCGTTTCTGCTTGCAAATCCTGATATTTTATGACTTTGTGTGTCTCTGTAATCACTGGGTGTGGAGATTTTAGTGATCAATGCTACTTTTCTCTTCTTTTCTTGGACCACGATATCCAGTTTTCTAACATCTATCTTTTGAACTGTTGGTAATGGATGATCCCATGTGATGTAGACTTCATCATTTTCTATGATGCTTTGTGGATCAGGTTTCCAGTGTTTTTCAGCCACTTTAGTACCATAATGTTTGCACAATCCCCAGTGCAGCAGTCTTGCCACATTTTTATGTCTTTCAGTATACAGTCCTTCTGCCATTAGTATGTCACAACCAGCAGTAAGGTGTGTGAATGTCTCCAATTTGGTTTTAGAAAACCTACATTTGTCTGTCTCTCCCACATGTTCAGTGGACATTGTAAAACAGCATGTATGTAGCCTACTATGTTGGGCCATCGATATTAATCTTTCATCTCTTGTTTTGAATTAACCTCTCCTTAACCATTCCTGAGTTTGTTCCTGATCAGCAGGAGGTTCTTTCAGAAGTTTTCTAAACTTGCAACTATATTTATGCATTTTCCACATTTCTTGCCTTCTCGTCTGGTCCTTCACCTTATATTCTTTCTTTTGTTTTTTGGCACATTCAGTCGCTGCCTGATTTTTATCTACTTCTGGTTTGATTTCCATTCCTGCTTGATGTCGATATGCTTCTGCTAGGTTAAGCAGAGGTCATCTTAGATTTATTCTCCTCATGTTTCAAAACTTTCACTATGTTTGGGTCTTGTGAGGTCAGCAGATATGTATGGAGTCTCACTATTGCAGATCTATACATGTAATCAATTTCAAGGAGGCCCATCTCTCCTTCAGAATGGGGTATATATAATCTCGGTATGCACTGATTTTTATAGATCATTTGGTGGGCATAAAGCATCCTTCTTGTTTTAATAACTAATTTATCCAACACATTTTGGGGCCAATCAGTCACTCCAAAATTGTAAGTTAGGACAGGGAGATTGAATTGATGTATAGCTTGGATTTTGTTCCTAGATGTCAATACTGTTTTCAAGATTATTGTAAGTCTTCTAAAGTATTCCTTACTAAGTTTTATTTGCATTTGTTCATGTTTTATTGCCGATACTTCAACAATTCCCAAGTATTTATAAACTCTCTCTTGCTCAAGTTCTTTTAGATCACATTCTTGTCCCAAAACTGATATTTTCCTGGTGCTGCAGTTTTCCTGCTTTAAAGGTTGCCTTTGCACATTTGTCAAGGCCAAATGACATTCTAATATCATCTGAAAAAAATGAAGTTCTTTGTCGCTATGATAGTATTGAGGGACCCTTTTGACTCATCCAATGTCCTTTCAGATCTGCATAAAAAATCTATGGAGACGAGACTTAATTTGGTGGCTGAAGCCAGAAACAAACCTTTGGAGTCTATCTTTCTGCCCCTCTCAGCCCAAGGCCATAGTGACCACGGACACCTCCCTGATGAGGTGGGGGGGCATTTCCAGGGAAAGACAGTCCAAGGCACTTGGTCACCTGTGGAGGCCAACCTGCATATCAGTGTCCTAGAACTGAGGGCAGTGCTTCTAGCATTGCAAGCATTCCAACCTGCCCTTTAGTCAGGGATGATTGCTATCCAGTCCGACAACATGTCCATAGTCTGGTATATCAACAAGCAAGTGGAAACCAAGTCCTACCCATTGTGTTGAGAGGCCATGAGAGTTTGGCATTGGGAGATAGCTTCCAACTGCTTTCTTATAGCAATGCACATTCCTAAGGATTCCAATGTAATTGCGGACAAACTGAGCAGATACATTCTCCTGCTTCACGAGTGGTTCCTCAATCCTATCATAGAGATAAAGATCTTCAGTTGCTGGAGCCAGCCTTGCTATGACCTATTCGCATCCCTCGCAAACCACAAATGCAGCAACTATTTTACCCTAATTCCCCTGCAGGGGGAGTCCCTGAGGGAAGCTCACAATTGGTCCATGGGACTTCTTTATACCTTCCCTTCCCTTCCCTTCTTCTGACCCCACAATTTATAAAGAAGGCTCTTCGGCTGAGAAGCAAAGTAATCCTCATTGCATCCTATTGGCCCCGACAAGTTTGGTTTGCCTTTCTCTGGCCTCATCTAGTACATCAACCATGGATTCTGGATCCAACTCCGGAATTGCTATCGCACCCTCAAGGGTTGATACATCCAAACATATCGAGCCTGAAGCTGACAGCTTGGTTCCTCCACTTCCAGTAATTGTCAGGAAAAATAACCTATCTTCCCCTGTACATCACATTCTTCTTTCTTCCCATAAACAATCCACCAGGAAAATTTATCTGAGCAAGTGCAGAAGATCCATAATCTGGTCTCAAGAGAAGGAATAGATCCTTTTTCAGCTCCTCTTACTTCAGTACTGAACTATTTCTCAAACCTTCTCCATTCAGGGGCTGCAGCTTCAATGACACAAGTACACCTGCAGCTGTTTCTAACTACCGCAATGTCTTCCAGGACTCATTCTTAATCTCTCACCATCTCTGTAAAACCTTTCTCAAAGCTGTCACACACATTAGACCATCCTTCAAAGAACCAATCGAGCCTTGGAACTTGACACTAGTTCTACAATTCTTGACTTCTTTTGAACCTGCTGCCTCTACTGATATAACATTTTTTATCCTGGAAAGCTTTATTCTTGGTAGCCATTACCTCAGCAAGACGAATATCTGAACTACAAGCCCTATGCATAAAACGTCCTTGCATGGCTTTCCATAAAGACAGAGTATCACTCCAGACTAACCCTACCTTTTTACCCAAAGTTGTTTCCAATTTGACTATCAAGTAAACAATTGATCTGCCAGTTTCCTTTCCAAACTTTTCTAACAAAGGGGAATATTCACTTCATTTGCTGGATGTGCATAGACAGTTGAGATTTTACTTTGACAAGACTAAATCACAACGGAAGTCTGACCAATTATTCGTATCATTCTCCGGGCCAAAAATGGGAAAGTCTTTTTCCAAAGTCACTTTATCTAAATGGTCGAGAAACTGCATTTGCTTTATCTATCAACAAAACAAACCTCTTCTACCATCTGAGGTCAAAGCGCATTCAACCAGATGAGTCCCAACATCTGTTGCCTTCCTTTCATGCAAGAGCTTCCATGGATGACATTTGTGCAGCAGCAACATGGGCCACAACTCATACCTTTATCACTCATTACAAATTGGATTTGGTCTCCAGGGGGAGAGCTTCCTTTGGTTTAATGGTGCTCAGAAATATTCTTCCATAGGGCCTCCCACAAAATGAAGTAGCTAGGGAATCTGTCCCATCAGTAAGTAATGAATGAAGATTAACAACATCAGATAAATCAGTTATGTTCTTACCATATTGTTCCATCTGTGTTGTTGTTCTTCATTCATTCTTTACTTCCCACCCATCATCCCCCTCCGAAAGACTCCTGGCGGTTCAGATTTGGTCCTACCTTATAATAGGGATTTGCTCAGATAAAGCCTCTGCTTTTTCTCCTCCTGTATTACGGGCAAACTCGATCTGAGGTGGTAGAGAGAGGGGCACTATGAGTAAGTTTAGCTTGAGAGTTTTTTGGCTGGCGCGAGCTTGGTATAATGGCCAACTCAGTTCTGAGGATAGAACCAATACCCATCAGTAATGAATGAATGAAGATCATATGCATAATAGTATCCTTTGGGAAGTCATCCATCCCTGGTAACTATCACATTGACAACACACCCCTTAGAGTTGACCCAGTAGTCAGGGACTTAGGGACACACATAGTAATCAAGCCTATGACCATCATGTGTCTACAGTGGTGAGGAAATAATTCTATGTTGCACAACTTACAAACAAAGGTATGGCATCTAAGCCCAAGGAAGTCATTGTTCCACTGTATTCGGCATTCATCAGACCTATCATTGAGTACAATACACCCTTTGGTATGTACCTAACCAGGCATATCCAACAACTGGAATGTCCACAGAGGTTCCTCACTAAAAGAATATAGGGCATAAGTAATATGTCCTATGCAGACCGCCTCAAGGCCCTATCCCTGTATTCCATCTCCTACAGGCTTTTGAGGGGAGATCTATGCCTGGAATACAAGGCATTGTCAGACCCCACTCTGATGGACCTCCTGCATATCCACAAAACAAACAGTACCAGAATTACCCACTATAGTAAAGCCCATGGCTCCTTATGCAGCAATAGCATTTCTGAAGTTGCCTCCCACAGAAAGGTTGGTATTCACTACATTTTGACACAGCTGGACATTCCCAGTAAATGAATTTTAATAAATAATAGAGAAGCTGGCAACACCACTCCAACAGGGCATTTTGAAGTAGCACATATAAAGCCACAGTATTTATAGACTCTGGGGCTCTGTCATAGAAGCTAAGACCACCTGAATCAATGTGAATGATTAAAAAATATTTTGACAACTACAAGTGTATACCATGTTTTCCCTGTTTGCAGTCCACCACTGAAGTGGGTGTCCATTATGTGATAAAGGCTGGTAAAATGGTAGGGTACACAGAGCAGGCATTACCAAAAGAAACTAAGAAGTTATATTTCTGTACAGACATTTATTCAAGCCACTCAGGGTACTCTCTATTTCTTCCTTCTCATTATTTTATGAATATACAGTGGATTGTTCTGCCTTACTAGAAGTGCACAATCAGCATAAAAGCATGCATCCACAGACCCCAGGAGTATAACCTCTATAGTTTTGAGAAAAGAGGTGGGGCTACATGATATAACAGTTACATTGTTGCACTGGTATGACTAGAGTAGTACCATAAAGAAAAATGCATGCAATTTTATTGTGCAGGGTACTGTCACCAGGAATAACACAAATGCTATCACTCCTAAACAGTGATGTGTGTGTAGCCTAATCAGTGAAATACTACATGCAGAAGCAGTGTCACCTGTGAAAGAGATATTGGACTGAAATGGGGTAGCAAGTATGAGAGGTTGGTTTTAAACATGCTGGCTGTGCATGAACTGGACCATAGTGGCAGCTTTGGAATTGAGCCGATCTGCATGGCCACTTAATTATTATCTATCATCAAAGTATATTGTTTTGTATTGTTTTACTGTACTTACAGTTTCACTACATGGCAGCTGTACTCTAGTTATACTTTCACTGATTAGGAAACCTTATAGCTTTATTGTTTAGTTGAAATACGTTAGTTCCAGCTTAACTTTAGTTTGAGTAATACATTATTAAGTATTTTCCAGTGTCATTGTATCTGCCATCATTACCAGCAGCACTGTATACTTTCTATACTGGGTCTGTTGTACCAGTTTTCTTTGACTGTGACCATGATTTCCATATATACAGATTTCCATGTTCCACCAGTTTGCTTCATGCCTGCTCTGTTTATGCTTCATTCCACTAGAAGATCATAGGATCATCTAAAGAAATACAGGAGAATCTCTCTATACAGTCATTGATACTAATATAGGAATGGACCAGTACTTGATCATATATTACTGCTAGTTGATAGTAAATATGGTATGGCCCAATATCTCTGATATACAGTGACAGTCAGTAATGCCCATACCAACATATCCTCCGCATAACCTAAAAAAATTCCCAGCTAACATACCTCTCCTAATAAATGTCCATGATACACAAGGACACAATTGGATTGGGTTGCATGACTAGGCTTATTAATGCCTTGGTGGTTATTAGCCTATTATATACCTATGAACCTTTGAAGCTGAACTCCCATAATAACCCAGTTGTAAGTCCAGTGCTAACCCACATTTTCATTCTTTTTGGATACAAGTTATTCTTTTAGGCCTGATAGGGCTGCCGGCTTATGAGGACATTATCTTTTGAGACATTCTCAACTGGGAATATGCTTATATGGTACAGTTAGCTACTTGACTAAAGTCCACGTAGCCTATGTCAACTATCTCTTGCAGTCATCTGACCAAAGAATGTTCTCATTTTATCCACACTGTCCTACATCAGGAGTTCCTTTGCATCTCTGAAAAAAATCTCACATTCATGCATGGCAATCAGTACCTGAAAAGTAACACAACCTTGAAAGAGAAACAATGACAGCAGTGGTTACTTTTAGCAACAAAGGGCATGGGCAGCATAGTGGGCTCTCATAACATGGTTCCCTTCCCCACAAATGGTGCAACCCTGGAGGATATTCACATTAGTCAGAGGGATTTGTGGGGTGCAGTCACCCACAACACCTAAGACAACCTTTACAGAATAATTTGAGTAATGGGAGTTATTCATAAAGACAAAGTATGTCAAGGAGTTAACACTTGACTAATACAAATAACTAATACTAAAGAACATTAACATAGAGGTAAACGACTCCCCTTGCCCCTCACTATTTTAAGCTTCCTCTTCCAAGGCTACATATTTTTTTGGGACAAGCATATGAGTACTTGCCATAAACTCTGAAGTTGTGCGAGTTCAGAGTGGGCTTATTCAAGTAGTAGGACTGTGGGTAGATCAGTCCCTACATGGGGTGCATCAGGACTGGTGAGGTGCATTACTGTTCTTTCTTTCTTTTTATTTGTCAGGTTATTTCACATTTATTTTTTTATATCACTTTTCAACAGCTTGCAGGTGCCCTTTGTGTTTGGTATGTTATTTTTCAATGACGTGAGTCAGGATTCTAAAACATCCTTTTATAATTCTATTGCAAACCCTGATTCCATTGGGTATGGTGTTTGTTAGACAGGAGAAATGCATTTCATCCACTTTCTGAAAATCTGTAGTGATGGCACAGTGAGCTTTTAGGTTGCATATGATTTGTAATGCAATGTGGTAAGTTGCATAAAAGCAGAAAAGAAAAATACTGTGCCTGGAGAGGTCAGAGTTTACAGTACTCTTGAATAAGCTCACTAAAATTCCTTCTGGGTGGTACCCATGCTGAACAGTTTTACAGATAACCTCCTGAAGCACTGTTTATACATAAGGACCAGGGTTAATTCTTTCACAATGTAGAATAGCCTGTCACATGCCTACTATTGAAAGTTGACTTAGCTGTTGAGTGGTTACAGTGTAACAGTAGCAGTGGTTACAATGTAACAGTGCACCTTTTTTTCTGTCACATTCTGATTCATCCTCCTCCACCAACAGTAATGCATCCTGTACTGCTCATCTAAGGACATAATTGTGGTGCCCTTTTCTCATATAACAAACAACAGTAGGACCCACCACTGCAATAAACAGAAGGGGACATTATGTAAAAGCACATCAACAAGCAGTAAAATGCATTACATCTTTTTCCATTAGATGTACACCCAAACAACTGTGCTGCAGAAAATATTCAAAAAAAAAAATCACATTTGTGCCTCCAAAGTGAAAGATGAAAAAACAAACAAACAAACAAAAAAAAAAAAACAGTAGCTCATATAAGCACTTCTTCCCTACATTTCAAAGTGTAGTGATATGGTTTTACTATCAGCATGGGGCTGTAAATAAAAGAGCACACAGAGGAAACTGTTAGCATTTCCTGAAGTGTTAAATTACCCTTCCCCCAAGGTACTGAAACCTGAGCCCTCAGACTAAAAGCTGCCTAAATGTAAACAATAGGATCACCTGACCTACCAGCTTAATCAAAACAATGAGAGCTGCAGGGAATCTTGACACTCTCCCTTTAAGCTTGGCAACATCCTTTTTTACATTCTGTTGCCTGAGTCATTGTGTTAAAAGTTTTTGTGCTGCAGAGTTATCAAAAAAACTTTTTTAATGGCAATCTTTCTAAACTCATGCATATTATCGATGTAATCCCTTATTTTTTGTTTAACATTCTGCAGTCACTCCTCCTCTTGTTCTGTGAGACTCCCCTTATTCTGCAAAACATTTGTCAGTCTCTCTAAATAATTCTTGTTACTTCTTAACCATATCTCCCCTTTCATTTCCACCCTATTTTTAAACTCCATTTTAATTTTATCCCACACCCTAGCATACCTCTCAACTGTACCGAATTCCTCAGAATTTCCCAGTTTTGAGGCTAAAATAATTGAAGGTGCCATGAATTTCCAAGTGGCCCCTTCAAATCATGATTTTTTTTCTTTGAGAGCTTTAAAAAAAAAAAAAGGTTGTTTATGGGAAATTATGGCCACAACCAACAAAAGATGTTGCGTCAACGAGATGACCTGATGAGTTACATCACATCAAGAGTACTGTCACAATTATAATAAAAACCTATGTAAGATATGCACTGTTGTTTCTAAATAAGTATTCATCACAGTTTTATATATGCTAGCTTAGGTATGTATAGACGTTATGTGCACTAGAAACCACAAGGTTTTGAGTGAGAGAGATTCAGACAGAAATGTACTCAGCAGACTATATTGCAAGAAGTACAGTTTCAATGATTGTAGTATAGGAACACATTTAATTCATTTTCTTAATGGTTAATGCATTTTATTCATATGACACCATGTTATTGACGCATAATAACTACAAAAAAAAAAAAACTGTTTCTTTCATTGGCTTCCTCTTTGATCGTCCAGAATGCAGAAGTTGTTGCAGAATGTCTGGGGAATGTAGTCAAAGTATTAACAGCGCCTGAATGTTCAGATACTAAAAACAGGTTCAGTCACCACCAGTCTTCCTTGTTAGTTTGCTGTTTCTTGTTATTTTTATTTATTATTATATATATGTTTTTGTTTTTTGTGGTCACGTTCTCTTGCTGCCAGATTTCTGGAACCGCGAGTGTTCATCAGTACCATACTGCAGATGGAAATAAATGGTGATGCAGTACTGAAGGACAATACTGTGGACACAAGGACAGTAAGAAACTTTCAGGTATTTCAGGAATGTAAGCACCCCAAGTAAAAGTTATGTTGAACTTGGAGGAAAAAAAATGGAACGTGGAATTCAGTACATGGCTGCTTCAAAAAGTGAATTTATCTGGATGATATATTGAGTGTAAACAATAGATTTGGTGTGTCTGCATGTTTTATAGGTACCTCAGGGCAAACAGCAGACTTGCAACCATTAACATTATGTTTATCTTTTAAATTGCTGTTGCTGTTTACTTCAGGTAATTTTAATTACTTAACAAAGTGATTACTGACAACTGTCCAAGTTCAAAGTAACTTGCGACACACGAGTTGCCAGTTAACATTAAATCTGAATAGGGAGGTATGGTGGTTTAACTGCAACAGCAGTTGAACTGCTTCGGACGAAGTATAAATTGCATCGATATAATTCTTTTTGATAGACTTACTGAGAGAATGACGACAATTGTAATGCAGTAGTTTTCTTGGTTGTCATGTTGCATGATGACAGTAACCATGAGGGTTAGAATATTTTGATGCAAGTTGTTAACTGGTGACAACTAACGTAATTGTTGCACAGGGTAATATGATCAAGCAGCAAAGTGTGACTGTTTATCAGTGCTTGGGTCTGTGGTGCCTTCTGACTCTGCATGTTCTCCTTGTCAGCATGTTTTCCTCACTCTGGGATCTCCTTTTCTTTCCACATTTTAAAAACATGCCACTGATACATGAACTGTTAATTTTTCAGACTGCATGTTTATCTGTCTTGTGAGGGGCTGCAGCATTGGTTCACTGTTCTAATGCCTCCTTCTGACTTAGTTGACCCTCAGTAGGATGCTAAATTACTGAATATGCTGTCTGTTATCTTTAAGTTTATGCTGTTGTTTAGATTAAGTGACCCACCATGACAGATAGTTTATTACCATGATTCTAACAAGTGAGCTGCCATTTCACTAGTGCTTGGTTTGCTTTTCAGTAAATGTATGGACAGTATCACTTTCAGCAAAATACATGGTTATATAAATATAGAGTTTTGTGTGCATGCTGTATGTTCATACAGAGATGATAGAGTTGCAGCTGGTAACCAAGCAGTAGGGGAACTCTATATAATTTATCTAAATTTTTTGTATTGAGCAAAGTCTTGTAAGTACATACCTACAAGCAAGGATTTTCTAATCCTATACCAGCATCCGGAATGTAAACATCCTCAACATACCTCTCAACTGTTCAGACACCAGCAGAATGGCCAGATTTTTTCCTCATATTTTTGGTAAGTTTCTCTTAAAATTTTTGTTTTTTTAAGCAAATCAGTGAGGATTTAATTCACTAAATAATGAGGGACAATTTGAATTTCATATGCTTCAGAAAATGCTTTGTAACATGAAAACTTTTATTCTAGCAACTTTTTAAGTTTATAACAGCAATATTTAAAATTTGTCCCCTCATTATTTTTGACTTTGTCCAGCTTTCATGGGTCAAGAGGTATGACTGGAGCTCTAAAACCAGAACTGCAACAAAACTGATGTACTTCATTATTCCCTTCTGCACGAATCAGACAGCAAAGACCTTGAAAACACATGACAGTAATTATGCAGAATGGCCTGCAAATGTTAAATTTCTGCTTTCAACTTTTCATGAATAAATTCTGGTTTAATAGTTTATCTAATCTTCGATTTGCATTTGAACATTGGTATCCCACAATGTTATTGGAGTGGGCAGGGCTCCATAATTATGCATGCAAATTTTACGTTAATCAGCATCCAGAGTTTTGGCCAGTTGTACCTACTTTTCATGGGCCTTTGTCAAGATTTTTGATGTTTCCAGGTTGAAAGGTATGCTTCCTAGCTATATTTTCAGAAGAAACTTCTATCTTCTATAATAGCTCCTGAATAATTTCCACTACCCACTCCTTAAATTCCTCTCTTTTCAACAGATAAGTGGGAGAGAACCAGTGTCTCATTTTTATTTCATTAACCTGTGTTTTTATTTTAGTTATTATTGGTCCATGATCTGAAATATATTATTGAGTGCATATTGAGACTTTCAATTAAATGCCCATGTTCCATGCCAAATATCTTCACAAATTTCTTCAAAAGTCTACCATCGTTTGTTATACTTTCCCTTCTGGGCCCCCGAAACACATCTTCACTGCTTCAAATCAAATTCCAGCCCCACCTACAAGTAATATTTCTTCCTGAAAGCTGATTATTTCTCCTAGAATTTTCTTAAGCTCTATTATAGCAGTTTTAGGTGTTATATAAATATATGCCAAGGTAATCCTCCTCCTTTGCCAGTAGCCCCTTAGTACTACAAATCTACCATTTTTATCTTTTTTACCTTCTTCGTATCACTATTGGAGCCCTTCTTGCAATTAATGTAATTACTCCTCTTTTCCTTTGTCCCAGATATGAAACTGAATAATCCTGAAAACCTGTCCTTATCAAAGTAATATGTTCAGTTCTTTCCAAGTGTTTCTTCTGCAGCATAGCTATTTGCACACTACATTTTTAATAAAGGTCACTACTCTTTTGTATTTATCTGTGAGACCATTGACATTTAAAGGCTTTACAGTGACCATAATTGTATTAAAATGTTATTATTCCCACATTTATGTATAACAGCATTTTTGTTAAATGTCTAGTTCCAGCTTTGTGTTGCATGCATACACTGTTTGGCAGGTTAGACTTTTATACAACTGTTTCTTGTCATATCCATTTCAGCCTATGTCGCATCTTGCAAAACATTTTTGTTTTATTGAAAGCCCTCAAAAAAAACACCCCCTAAAACCTATTTACTTAACACTAACACACAAAACTACATACATCTTCAACTATTGAAGTTTTGCCATCCTAATTGAAACAAATGTTCCAAACTGACAGACACACTGTCAGACTTGAGTTAACCTACAAGGTTTTCCATGCTAAGACACACGATGCAGCCTGTGCTTCTACTAAGTGATGTCTGGTTTTGTCTTATCTTTATAGCCCTCCCAGCTGGGAAAACACCTGAATGCTTTCAGAGAACATTATCTCCTAGCCAATTTCTCTTTATCAGATTGTAAGCATACATTTATTTGCCAGAAAAAAGCTTTATAATATTCAATAACTTGTTAGTAGATCAAGCTAAGGGCCTTAAACCAGTCACTATGCCATGCAAGAATGAGAAAAAGCACATTCATTTTTCTTTTGTCATGCTCTTTTAACCAGCCTGTTTTTTACATTGCACTGACTACATTTCTTGAAGTTGAACAAGAAGAAAAGAGACGGGAGAAAGAGAAAAAATAAAAAAAAGGCAGGAGCACCTGTTTACAATAGTATCCACATTACTCTTAAACATCCGAGAAAACTTTACTTTATAAAATACAAAGACAATCATACATTATAAAAATAGTACTATTAAAAAAAATGTTTTACTTACAGTTAACTTTCTCCCTCCTCTCCCCATTCCCCAAGTATTTTTTCAAATATACAGTAGAGATCCCTCACAAGTCCAACAAAGTCCAAAAAGAGTCCAATATTTCCAGATTTTCCTGTTCTGTCATATTTCACAAATATAATTATTGCTTTGTAATCCCACATTTGTCAGTTTCCAAGTTACTGGTTTTATTCCTGTTCATCTCCATCTCCCAAATCCTCTCTCGGCTCCATTTACAATGTACTCTCAATTCTTTTAGTCAGCTATTGTGCTCCCTTCTTTCTCTCCAGCATTTTCCAATGAAACATTGGAAAAGGTTTCCCTGGCAAAGTCTCTCTGTGGTCTTTATTTTCAGAAGAAGCAGAATCTCCTTGTGTTTCACAGCTCATGTTTTGCTGGACAAACTTTTGTATTTCCTCCTTAGCATGTACTTCATCAAAAATGATTTTGTCCCTCCAGGAAAAGATATTTTGCATATAGCTAAGCACAGCAGTTTGAATCTCATGCCTGCTTCTCAACATTCCCTGAATAGTGCAATAAATGTTTTCCTGTTCTGCCTGGTGTACAATGGGTAATTCTACACAAACACTCTGCTGTCTCCTACTTTTAGTACTTTGTCCTTCTGTCACTGGTTTGTCAGAATCAATTATTTCTGCTGGTAGGATTCCATCTTTACTATTAAAAGTGTGGGTTGTTTTCTCATAGGCAGTTTTGGAGCATACACTTGAAGTGCCCTTTCAATTAACAACTCCTGCTGTGGAATACCAGTCCAGTTGCTTATTTGTCCTTTCATAAAATCAATAGTCTCTTCCAGCTTCTCTGGCACAGCAGAAAAAAAATCAGGTTTTCCCTATATGCTCTGTACTCTCTAATTCTATTATTTTTGAAACATCTATTCTTGAGCAGTCTCATTCAGCCAGCATTTTCTTCATTTGACCTCTGATTTCTGCAGTTTTATCACCTTGTGATGAAAGGAGATACTGCCAGCACAGCTAGCTAGAATTTTGTAAATAATTATATGTCATTGGTGAATATTGAAATGATTCATACAAGATGCTTGTGCTAAAAATGTATTAGAACTGTATGTCATGTGTATATCAAATGCTTGTACAGACGTATGTGTTCAAAAAGTATTTGTAGAGTGTTGTGTTTAAAATGTAACAACAGTGTGCCCTGCTGGAAGAGAAGAGAAATGTACATGCACTATTGTAACTTTTTAAATGTATATATTTTAACGGTGGAACTGGGATACAGGAGGTAAACCTCACTCCAGTAAACTTTAGAAAATATTTGAAATTAAATCACTTTATAGGCTACAGCATAGGGAGGCTATCTCTCAAGTCTTCAATGCAGCTAGAGAAACAAAGGCTACTCTAGGAAGCTTTCCGTATTGTCCTTGTTGTGAACTAATTGCTACTTTTGAAGCATGAAGGAATGCAATTGTTTTATGACTTCCAGCATCTATCAAAGATCTGAGCAAACTCAGACTGAATAAAAAAGCATCATACAATTCAAGTTAATATACTATTACACAGCCAATAGAAACAATGTATTAATCATCTAGGTAAATCTCTAGATGTCAAGACCGGCCTTAAAGAGACACTGTCATTTAATCCTGGCTTTCTATCTGCACACAACTTACAAATCCAATATAGTTCTCTTTCTTCAGTAAAATTAACAAAATCACCACCTCATAGTCCTTTGTACACAATTTCTACCACCTTAAACTTAAAGTGGTGAGAGGAACCTGATTCAAAAACATGCTTAGCTAGGGCATTTGTTGAATCAGCCCTTTTTATAGCATATTTGTGCTCATAAATACATTTGTAGAGCATTCTATTTGACTTCCCTAAGTAGAAACTTTCACATGCTATACATGTAGCTAGATAAATAATATTGTTAGTCCTACAGTATGCATGGAGATTAAACACAAACCTCTGATTAGATATAGGGTGTATAAAGACATTAGCTGTATCAATAGAGGGACAGTGTCTACAATTCCCACAAGGTAAAGTGCCAACAATCTCATCTTTAGCAGCCAGCTCTGTATGCATCAACTTAGAATCCCTATAGCACAGCCTACGTTTAAGAGATTTCATATTTTTATAAGTAAAATTGGGTTTAACACCCACTATGTCTCTTATCCTGTCATCTGTAGTTAAGATGCCCCAATTTGCATCCACTACATGTCTAACCCTCCTAAAATCACTGGCATAGGGTAGAACCAATGGCATAGTGTCCAGTTTCCTAATAGCAGCGTTACGATAATCTACTGTCCCATCTGAGAAATAGGGAAGGGCCGAAGTCGACCTCAAAACCTTTATGTCATCCCTCATAGTGCTGATCTCACTTGTACTATAGCCCCTAGAGGCAAAATCAGTAGACAGTTTATCTAAATCATTAATAAAGCCATCTTCTGTATTATTTAAATGGGAAATCCTCATCCCTTGAGTTTTCATGATATTCCTATATACATGGAATGGATGCATACTATTTACTCAAGGGATTACAAATGAAAATACCCTCCCACAATTAATGAATAATTAAATTACATACTTCCAATTACACTCCTTGTTAAGCCCAAAGGGCTCCAAGGTACCAAATTTCAGAATACAATTTTTTTCTTTTCTTTAAAAGAGAGCTGCATCTGGAAATTCTGTGTATGTACTTGTCATCCTCTCAGTGAATGTAGGCTCTTTGATTACTGGTTGAGTGGAATGTAGTCACACACCTCATCTGGATAAATGTTTAAAGCTTCTTCCATTTTTTCTCCCCTTTTGTTATTTGAGTTGATGTACTACATCAGTGTTTCATTTACTTTAATCAGCTTTGAGTACATTTGACTTCTTTTTTCCTCTAGGTTACTGAAAGTCATATTTTGCACCAAAGCTGAACTTGCACTGCTTTTTGCTGAACAGCTGCAGAATTCTTCCCAGTCAGTGTTTTTCCCCACCATCTGTGATTTTTTTTTCAGGTTCTCTAAATTTCATTTTTGCTGGCATCCAGGCAGTGCACTTACTAGCCAGTTATTGAACTTTACCCAAAATTATGAGTTCAGTGGCTCCTCTTTTCTGAGTTTCTGTTTTCACACCGAAAGAGATGAAATTAAGCTGTTAATGAATGTGCAGTAATCTTGGAAGTCCTACGTGCTGTGAGATCCTTGGCATCCATCTGCACTATCATCAGCTTTGGTATACAAGACCTCCAAGTTAACATCTCATACAAAGGATGGCACACTCAGGAGTTAATAATCTCCTTGTGCTGTACTGCAGTGTTAGTAATGGGAAATTAATCCATGCATCATATACATAGAACCCATAAACCTTTTATGGCAGATGCACCCGGAGAGCAGACAAATGGATTTTAAAGTAAAACTAATAGTACTGTTAAGACAGGTCTGTGAGATAAGCATGGGATTTTTTCTCAAGCAGGCAAGGAGTGCTGTGTGGATGACATCATGGATACAAGTGGCTGACATGATGTTGCTTCACATGACATAGCTAGGCACTCTCAAAAGTACAGACTGCATATCTTTGTGATCTAGGATATCTCAGAATACAGTCACTACTATCCCACACCGACATATTTGAATTAAAGAGGACATAGCACAGTGGAAGGACATTACACCAATAGCAGATTCACTTTGGTGGAGTAACACTCACAGATCACTTAAAGGTCTCCAAATGGCAGACACTCTGGAAATTCAGAAGGTCTCTACAGGATAAGCTGGACTGTTGACTGACATGAAAAGTGTGGAGTTTCCTTATCATTTTGCCCAAACCAGCACAAGTGGCTTATAAATGGATGTATGCTTGTCCACATGGCTAGACACATCACTACATACTAGCTGATGAAGCACACAGTATTTCTGAAACATAGGAGTGACAATGAAGAGGAAGCACAGCACAACAAAGTATGATCAGAAATAGCATGCATATTGGAGCACAGCTGCACTGTCTCAAGTATAGTTGTTAAAGGAATGTGAGATAATCTCAGTAATACAAACAAAAGACAGATGGTAGTACCCTTTGACATTTGATTACAGGGAAAGTCTGACTGGATAGAAGTCTATTTTCAGTGGAGGCCCAGGGAGAAAAGCTCCAAATTGTTACAAACATTTTAAGAATAATTTTACAATCTTCAAAAATGAAAAAAAAATCTGCAGTTTAAATTATAACAAATCAGACATAATATAAAACATTGGTTAAGAATTGATACAAGTTACATGACAATCATTTAATATTTAGAGAAATTTTAGACAGTTTGTAGAGAAATTAAGGGTAATTTAGTCTAATACAAACAGGGATTGCAAGTGTGGGAAAAAGCAGGCTTATGGTATTATTTAGACAGAAAGCAACTCAAGAGAAATTGAGTAAGGAAGTTAAGTGAAGAAGGGAAAGTAAGGCGGTTTAAGGAATGAGAAGGTACTTGTTCACATTTAGGGATATAATTTATCTTGGTCTAGAGAAAGAACTGAGCCAGATTTTAGCTAGAAAGTCTTTCAGAGTGGTTTTGAAAGATGGAAGTGTGGTGGTGGTGGTGGTGGTGCTGACCTGATACAGGTAAGGAGCTCCATGCCTTTGCAACCTTGTCCAATACAGACAATGCCCAGCACATCTGATAGGTTTGCTGACAGACAGGAATTTGTGGACACCGAATCGCAATGACTGGGAAAATAGTTGTGTAGAATGTTTTTTAGTGCTGGACAGCCATATGAATGCTGAATAATTTTATAGGTGGTAAGAAGCTGTGCATATGTTAGCTGATGAGGCAGTTCCAACTAATTTAGGCTTTTTAATGATATATATTGATAGGTTCTGAAAGGGTATTTGCTGCAAAATTTAGCAACTTTGTTATAGCATTATTCAAGTTTTAATTTTATAAGGCCTGGAGGTTAGTAAGGATGGGAGTGCCATAAAGAGGAGTGGGGAAGAGATAAGTAGTGGCAAGTGTACTTTTAGCTGCACTGGTCAGAAAGCTTTTGGCTCTTTAATGCATCCCTAATTTTTGATGAGTTTTTCTTATGCAAATTTGTATATGCAGGTCAAATGTAAGATTGTCATCCACTATCACCCCTATTAATTTGCTATGAGAAGTGCCTTCAGTGGTTGTATTATCAAGAGGGGGGACTTTAACTTTTGTTTTTTCATGAGAGAGGGATTTGGGGGGAAAAGTGGCAGTTTGGTCTTTTTTGAGTTGAGCATGAGTTGTGAGTTATGAAGCCAGGTTTCAGTGGTTGTTAAAGCTTCCAGAGTAATTATTTTGAAATGTATCATGTTGTCAGATGAGCCAATGACAGTGGAATTATTGTATTAGGGTGGCCTGTTGTACAGAGGTATAGAGGGTGTTGGTAAAAATGTTAAAGAGAAGAGGATCTAGAGCCTTGTGGTGCATCAGTGGTAACAGGGAGGTAAGGAGAAAGCATGGAGTGTCATTTTACTGACTGATACCTATTGGACAGGTAGCTTTTGAACCACAGAAGGGTTGGCTGAGAGAGACCTAGTGAGGACATTTGAACTAGATGTTTACCAGGGCCGGCCTGATCTGAAATGGCGCCCTAGGCAACGTAGTGCTCTGGTGCTCCTTAAGCCCCACCCAGACCATACTCATGACACACCCCTATTTGAGCCACACCCACAGATAGGTCACTCCCCATGAAAGCCACTCCAGTTATTTCCTTCAATTTTTTAAATGCATGAAACCTGTAACAGGTTTTGCATTACCAAGCATTTTACAAAAGTTACGAAGTACAAAATTAAAGTAATAAGATTCAAAATCAGAGCCATCTGAGCCAGCCAGACACACAAACACACACACACACACACACACACACACACACACACACACACACACACACACACACACACACACACACACACACACACACGCATATGCACACAGCTCAACATCTTAGTGCAAGAAATCCAGACAAAGCCTAAAATAAATTGGGACAGAATATAAATATTGCTCTCGTGAACTTAGAAAATTGCTAGAATAACAGGATTTGTGTTAGTATGCAATTTTCTGAAGGATTTAAAGTCTAAAACTCAAATGTCTGTCATTATTTAACAACTTCAACCCCTTTTATGAGGAACAGACAAATATGGGGCAAAAATCTTAATAGTCTGCAAAAAACCTGGTAAGTTGAGGGGAATGACTATTTACAGTAAGAAGTAACCTCAGTCTTATTTCTGTCTCATTTTCAGTTTCTCTTCTTAAAATGTTGTAAGGCAGAAAATAATGTGTGGGTAGATGGGCAAGTCTGCTTGTGCATGTGTGTATGATAAATAAAGGGACAGCTAGCTATACATTCCAAAAAGTCATGCAGGACATGTAAAAACACAGATTTGCTCAGTAATCTAAAAACCAAATTTCATTCAAAGTACTGAGAGGCTCACTTACCCAACATGTAGGTTGCTTTAGAATCGATAAGACAGGCAGAATTGTAAATGCTACTAAAATTAAACTGGGTATGGTGGAATTTAAGTACTTTGGGTACATAATAGGAAGAGGGATGGTAATAATAGAAACCATAAATACTGGCCTGTCGATTTACAAAGAGAGAAAGGAGAAGGCACTTCTGGGACTAGATGAGTACTGCAGCACTTGCATCTACTTTTGCAAAATGCTCTGGTCTCTTGAGGCAGATACAGCATTTAATGAATTGAAAAGACTCCTTTGTGATAATTAAGTAAGGTTGAGAGTAAGTCAGTTAGCTCAGAGGAATAAAGCTCTGAGATGTTAATAAGCTGCTTCCTACCCTCATGGTGCAGGGTTCATTCCTTCCACCTTCATTTACCTAATGTGTTATATTGAGCAAACCACTGAACTAGACACTGCTTCATGGTCACCCTGAAATAAGATAGTTGTGTCCAATGGGCTTACCCATGAACAAATACATAATATAAGTAACATTTTTACTCACCAACCACATTATGTTAGCACATCAATGAAGTTTTAAAGCCAAAATAGTCATAAGTAAACTAAATGCAGTAAATGGTGAGACTGTATATGAAAAATACACTTAAAATAGATATTTTATCTAAAAATAATGATGGTAACCAGGATAAATAATATGTTCAAACCAAAGCAAAACTAGCTGTACAGGAACAATATTGGCATATAAAATTTGCTGAAGTAGACTGTTGTCATAAATTCTAATGTAAGATCTGTGTTAACGATTATTTTGCAGGAGCTAATACAAAATTCCTAAAGAATATAAGTATTTTAGAGGCTTGTAAACATGTAAAAAAATACCACAGTACCATCTGATGTGCAAAATGTATGCAGAACAAAAAGCAACCATACACTTCTGTCAAAAAAGATGACTTTTGGATATTCACAGAAATATATCAGAAATAGCACCCCATTTTTTATACATATATCTTTTCTTTTTTACATTATCATGCTACCCAGCCTAGTCAAAATGGTTTAATTTGAATTTATCAGTCCAAATAAAAGTAAACCATGCTTTACAAACTATGCTAATAAAGGATGCTACAGTTACACTTGCATCGTATTATGTATAATGGTTAAGGCTACAAGATTGTGGTCTCATTTCCCACACAGAATGCACTGCAGATGCAAACTTCCTTGGTAATCACTCACTAGACTGTACAGTAAAAGTGAAATGTCTAATCTGTTAAGCTTTACCAATATTAACCAATGTGAAAATGTTGGATTTAGACACTGATTTACATGAAGTTCAGAGACCTCAAGGGAAATAGCTCCATGGTTTGGTGGTTGAAGCTGACAATTTCTAACTACCTCTGTTTGGATCTTAAAATGTAAAAAGCTGTTGACCCACACTGATCTCATTATGAAAACTAAACTTGCAAGAATTAGTCTACAATACAAAAGACATTAAATTCAGAAAGGATGCCAGTATTCATCAATCATATGAATGATTTTAATGTATTGGCAACATAAGCAGTAGCCAACCTAATCTGGTCTCTATCAAATCTGTCAATCTGGTTTGTCTGATACAGTTATCAGAACCGGAAGTGATGTGTTGATTTATCAGTCAAGGCAGCCTGTGCAGTCTTATCTTTATAGCCTCTATGCTTGACGTAGTACTTCAAGTTACTATCTCCTCTTGAAATCATCAGTGACTGCAAACCTACACACACTAAGATTGCATAGTTAGTTGCCACAAAAGCCACTGTGACTGTTCCTGCTTCAAACTGCTACTTCAACCTTTAAGAAAAAAAATGTTTTCTGCAGCAGTGAGAAGAAAAAAAATATTGCAAACACCTTAACAGAATATGAAACTATATACACAGGTTAAAGTATGCAACACTGAGCTTTCGTTTACGGGAATAATGCCAAATGCAATAAATTTCACTTATTGGATTAACACTGCCTTACAAAATGTCATGTTCCTTTTACTCCCACTCAGGGCTTCTGAAGTCACTATGACTTTATCCATTTGTATTACTTAAGAATCTTTTGCTAACAACAATAATATTCTGCTAATAGCAGCAATAGGCACAACCAGATGGGTCAAGTAGTCCTTATTTTGTGATAAATACTACATTTCCATACTTGACACCAGGCAGAAGTATCTTCAGTGCTTGCTTGGACAAATTTAAAGGCAGTTTATTCATATGAAACAAGATGTTCAACAATCACTTCACAAGTCCTGGTGTTTTCCCGTCTCCACCCCACTTCAAGACTGCTAATGAGCAACCACTTGCTGATTGCCTCTCTGGGTAAACATCTGGGCAGACTAAATAACTTGGGACAACTGCCTCTCTGGGTAAATATCTGGGCAGACTAAATAACTTGGGACAGTAAAGTTGTCCTTGCCCCGCCTCAACCGATGGTTTTACTTCGAGGAGGCAACAGTACAGCTAATAAAAATGAATGTACAGTCCTACAATGAGCCTTGCTAACAAACTGAGTCGACCGGGGAATCCTAATAGCAACATAAGTGCACCAGTAAAAGCTAGCAACCATAGAGTGAAACACGGAAGCATAATGAAATGAGACATAACGATGTAGCAGGCTTAAGAGTTCAGAAGTAAAACTTAACTTAAACAATAAAATACGTAAACGCTTGCAAAGGGAATGTAATTCTGCAAAAAACACTAAACGTATAACATTAATTACAATACACTGCTGCCACACACACTTAGCTCTCACTTGTTCATTTATGGTCAACTGCGCAGTTCAATCGTCTTCCGCAATTTAAATTCTGTGTGTGAAAAAGAAAGATGTAAACAAATCGGTTGCACAGGCACAGCATGTGTTTGCGACCTGTTTTCATCTTCTTCATCTGTGCGACTGGCCGTAAAGACCACTCTTAAAGAAGAACGTCCTTAAAAAATGCACTGTTTTTTTTTAATTGGAAAATTAATTTCTCGGCTGTAACAGACAGTCTCTGTTTTCCAGACAGTATCTTAATGAGATGAGCACAAACTTTTATAGTCTGTTGGACTAGACAAAAAACATTCATTACAATAAATAACTAAAACTTGCGCCCTTTATGAAGTTGGACTGTACAGTGCCCTAGGCTGTAGCCTAGTTCACCTATGCCTAAGGCCGGCAGTGATGCTTACTGTGACAAACTATGTTGAAGGCTTTAGACAAGTCTAGAATTAAGGAACAGATTAGTTTGCCATTATCACTAGCTTTACTGACAGTATCTATATAGGTTAGAATGTCAGTGCTAGTACTATGGAAGCCATACTGTGTAGGGTATAGATGTTCTTCTTTCAGTAAATAGACAAGCAATTGTTTTTAAATACATTTTCAAGTATTTTGGCTAGGTGAGATACGATTGATGTAGGTCTAAAGTTATTAATGTCTGTTGAATTTCATCCTTTGTGCAGAGGGATAATTGTGACTTTTTCCAGAGACAGGGAACGTGGGATTCCTGGATTAATTTGAGGCTTGATACAAGGATAGGCAATGCTATTGGTTGCTATTTTTAGGTACTTGCTCGGAAGGACATTAGCTGAAGAAAACCATAGTTTAAGTGTAAGAGTAGCTTTGTATAGGATGTGGGCACAGGTTTAAGGGTGAAAGTGGATGTGGTGATATGCGGCTGTTGGGCAGGGTTGGGATTAGAGGTCGAGGAAGCCTTGGTTAGAGAGTCTACACTATCTATAAAATAAGAGTTGAACTGTATTACAGTTTTGAGTGGTGAATTATCGGGAGAGGAGTTTGGGTTGAATTTTTGGCTGGGATGCAATATTTATTTAAATGGATGTCCAAAATTTTTAGGATTGTGTATTCAGAAAGTTATTATAGTATAGTTTATCATCTTCATTTATTTGCTTTTTAGTACAATTGCGAAGCATTCTGACATTTTCAAGATATCGAGGCATTTTATATTTTTGCCATTCTTTTTCTCTATCCTGCATTAGCACTCTACTCTTTTTGGAAAGCCAAATTGCATTATTTCTTTTTAGTCTCTTCCTTCTAGGAGGTACAAGGCATTGCACTGATGAGCACAATATAAAACCATCACTTAGTAAGCATTCTGGGATTAAGTAGCATGTCAAAACAGTGCTCTCTCACTCTCTCTCTCTCTCTCTATATATATATATATATATATATATATACACACACACACACACACACACACACACACAGTGGATATAAAATTTGTACACACTCCTGTTAAAATGCCAGGTTTTTATGATATAAAAACAACGAGACCACAATACATAATTTCAAAACTTTTCCCACCTTTAACATGACCTATAACCTGTACAATTCAATTGAAAAACAAATCTGTTAGGGGAAAAATATAAAAAATAAAAAACTTACAATACTTTGGTTGCATAAGTGTGCACACCCTTAAACTAATACTTTGTTGTGTGTGCACACCCTTAAACTAATACTTTGTTGAAGCACCTTTTGATTTAATTACAGCATTCAGTCTTCTTGGGTAGGAGTCTATCAGCATGGCTCATCTTGACTTGGCAATATTTGCCCACTCTTCCTTGCAAAAGCACTTCAAATCTGTCAGATTGTGAGGGCATCATTTGTGCACAGCCCTCTTCAGGTCACCCCACAGATTTTCTATTGGATTTAGGTCTGGGCTCTGGCTGGGCCATTCCAAAACTTTAATTTTCTTCTGGTGAAGCCATTCATTGTTGATTTGGATGTATGCTTGGGATTATTGTCATCTTGAAAGGTGAAATTCCTCTTTATCTTCAGCTTTCTAGCAGACGCCTGAAGATTTTGAGCCAAAAGTTACTGGTATTTGGAACTGTTCATAATTCCCTCTAACTTGACTAAAGCCCCAGTTCCAGCCAAAGAAAAGCAACCCCAATGCATGATACTGCCACCACCATGCTTCACCATGGGGATGGTGTTCTTTTGGTGATGCAAAGTGTTGTTTTTGCGTCAAATGTACCTTTTGGAATTGTGGCCAAAATGTTCAACCTTGGTCTCATCAGACCATAACACATTTTCCTACATGCTTTTGGGAGATGATGTATTGTTTTGCAAATTTTAGCTGGGCCTGGATGTTTTTCTGTGTAAGAAAAGGCTTCCATCTTGCAATCCTACCCCATAGTCCAGACATATGGAGAATACAGGAGATTGTTGTCACATGTGGTACATAACCAGTACTTGCCAGAAATTCCTGCAGCTCCTTCAGTGTTGCTGTAGGTCTCTTGGCAGCCTCACTGACCAGTTTTTGTCTTGTCATCAATTTTGGAGGGACATCCAGCTCTTTGCACCATCACTGTTGTCCTATATTTTCTCCACTTTTTGATGACTGTCTTCATTGTGTTCCATGGTATAACCAATGCTGCGGAAATGTTTTTGTACCCCTTCACCTGACCGATACCTTTCAACAATGAGATCCCTTTGATGCTGTAGCAGGCAACTGAGTAAATGTCAGGAAAATCCTACTAGGGCAGCTGAACTTTATTTGGTGTTTTGAGGGCAGGTGTGTGCCCAAGAAGACTGAATGCTGTAATTAAATCAAAAGGTGCTTCAACAAAGTATTAGCTTAAGGGTGTGCACACACAACAAGTATTAGTTTAAGGGTGTGCACAGTTTTGCAACCAGCTTATTGTATGTTTTTAATTTTTTATATTTCTCCCCTAACAGATTTGTTTGTTTTTCAATTGAATTGTACAGGTTATAGGTCACATTAAAGGTGAGAACATTTTTGAAATGATTTATTGTGGTCTCATTTTTTTATATCACAAAAACCTGGCATTTTAACAGGGGTGTGTACACTTTTTATATCCACTGTATATATACATCTACCAGAACACCAGCTACTCACATTACATACATAACATAAAGCGTATGTGATCTGAATGAAATTGTTACAAATATAACACACTACCAATGTCTTTCACTGTTCTAAACATTTTTAGGACATATGGCGCATACCTGCGCTATGAAGAAAGATACAGACCGAGTGTAAGAGAAGATAACACTGAGGGGCTATTTAACAAAACATTTTACTATCGGGATCATCCCACCCTCAAGTCAAATTATAACTGGTTACAATTAGTTCATAGCCAGTACAAAGCAATTAACGAGATGCAAAGTCTAACAGATTTTATGTCATTTCCTGAGGCTAACTGGCATACACAGTAGAGTCTACTGGTCAAGAAAATGAGGACTGTCGACAACATATTATTTCACAGAGACTTTCAATTACAGAGCAGGCATATACAGGCAGTCACCAGGCTATGGACATTCAACATGATGACAACCCACAGATACAAATGGGTTGCCACAATGTCAGAAATAGGTTAAAAAAAAACTTAAAATCCTTAAAGTTGCCCAAATCTGTGTGCGTGAGAGAGATTGAGAGAGAGAGTGAGAGCAATGTGTGAATGAATGCATGTATGAAGGAAGAAGTGACTGTGTGTGTGTGAGAGAGATATTGGGAGAGTGAGAGCGATGTGTGAGTGAATGCATGCATGAATGAATAAAGAAGAGACTGTGTGTGACAGAGAGAGAGAGAGTGAAGAGTGAGAACAAGTGAGCAATCCCCCTGGCAGCAGTTAAGAGGTGGGTGGTTGCATAAGGGGAGGGGGTAAGTTATGGAATAGGTACATTAGGGTTAAGAGTGTGTGTATATCAGAGGACTTGATATTCTACCCACACCTCTCAAAGTCGTACAGCAAGAAATTTGGACAAAGCTATAAATAATGGGGGGGGGGGGAGGCTGAAAAATAGGGACACTTTTAAAATATTTCTCTTATAAACTTAGAAAGTAGATAGAACAACAGGGTTTGCATTAGCATGAATTTTCTGCCCTGTATTAAGTCTGAAACTCATATGATTGCCATTATTTTCTCACTATAGCCCTCAATGATATGCCAGAAAAACACAATTTTATGAGAAACAGACCAAAAATGAGGCAAAAATCTGTACAGTTGAGAGATATGGGTTTGTGTACCTCTACTCTTAGCTCAAGGAATCTGGATAAGCCTAAAATTAAAATTAACAGGTGACAAAGGCTCACAACAGGAGCATATTTTAAATGATTTGTGTTCTGTGTGTGTGTCATGCCTCTTAACATCTTACAGCAAGAAATCTGGACAAAGCCATAAATAAAAGTTGGACAAATGCACCAAAATAAGGACAATTTTAATACATATTGCTTTTAAAAACTTAGAAAATTGATAAAACAACAGGTTTTGCATTAGCATGAATTTTCTGAAAGGTATAAATTCTGAAACTCAGTGTCATTATTTTCTAACTTCAGTCTAATGATTTGCCACTACTTTTGCTTAACAACCACAACTTTATGAAAAATTGACCATAAATAAGTGGCAAAAATCTGGACATTCTGTGAAAATATATACAGTTGAGAGGTATGGTTTGTATGTATGTGATAAAATCCTCATAAACAGTACATTTAATAACAAGATGCCTTAAACCAGCTATTTTGATCGGAAGTAAGGAAGCACAGCTCATAGGAAGTAAGGAAGCAGAGCTACAGTATATAGTATTATGTTTAAGATTTATTTTTTATTTGGAAGTATTTCTAAAGTGTTTTATATGCAAAGAAAAGTAAAATAAATACTAGACTGAGGCAAATATTTGACTAAGTGGCATTTAATAAGAACCATATGTATGTGTTTCAACTTGCATACAAATTTAACTTAAGGACAGACTAAAAGACGGATCTCGTCCTTAACCCGGGGACTGCCTGTATTTAATTGGTTAAAAATAATACACAGTAATGTTCCTCGTATTTACATAATACAATGACAACATTCTCAGTAAACTTGTAGTAGTAGGGCCTTGTAACACACTTCCTGCAGTATCAAGATCAGGTGATGTGACCGGAGGTTCATAGTTAGGTACTAGACTATCAGCCCTTGGGCCCATACAAGCCTAACCAAAAAATGTACCCTGGCTTTCGCCACTCAAGAAATTTATTTTCCTGTGCCCCTGTCGAGCAGAGCCACAGAAGTGCTCCCCGGGGTGAATTTCCCATCCAATCATCAAGATTTTTCTTGAAGAGTGCTAATGAGGAGCTCTGTTTGACATAGGTAGTCTGTTCCAGAGTATGGGAAGTCTCTGGGACAGGAATCTATCCCTCCAGCATGTCCTGTTTATTGTGGTGACAAGGTTTAGGTCCCTAGAGCATGTAGCTCGGAGGGACTGGGATTTCTTTAAGTGGAGCATGTCCAGCAGCTCTGGGTTTGACATAGCTTTATATGTTAGGCAGAGATCGCCCCTGAGTAGGCGATATGCGATGGAGTAAAGCTGTAGTTTTTTTAGACGGTCTGCATAGGGTATTCTGTTTGAAGCCAGTAATCCTCTTTGTGAGGTATTTCTGTGGTCTTTCCAGTTGTTGTAGATGTCTTGTGAGGTGCATACCAAAAGGGGTGTTGTACTCTATAATGGGTCTAATGAGTGATGAGTAGAGGGGAACAATGACCTCTTTTTTTCTGGATGAGAATCCTTTTCTGATGAGATGAGCCACGTAGAAGGATTTCCTGACCACTGTGACAATGTGATTATCAAAGGAGAGACTACTGTCCACCTGTGTCCCAAGGTCTCATCACATTTTCGGCATTAAGTAGACTACCAGCTATGTGGTAGTTCATGGGTACAGAGTTTTTACCAAAGGGGATGACAATACACTTTTTGGCATTGAGCTTCAGGCCATGGCTTTGACACCAGGTATCTGTCTCAGTGAGGCCCTTTTGTAGTTTGTCCACATCATTAGGAGTTTCGATTATGGCTCTTAGTTTGCAGTCATCTGCAAGCTTTGTTAGCCAAAGACCTTCTGTGTTGGCCTGCACTTCAGAGAAGTAGATACCAAACAGGAGAGCACCCAGGACTGAACCCTGTGGTACTCTACTTGTCACTGGTCTGATGTCGGATTTGGAATCCGCTACTTTCACAGTGTGGGTTCTGTCCGTGAGTCAGTTGGCAACCCATCTTGTGACATAGGGATTTATTCCTAGTTTAGTGAGCTTATCTATAATTCCAGAGTAGGGGATGATGTCGAAAGCCTTGGCGAGATCTAGATAAGCTGTGTGAACCATTTTACCCTCATCTATGTCTTTGGTGACTGCTTTATTATACAATGAAAAGATTCTCAGTAAACTTGTAGGAGTAGGGCCTCTGCTCTATGAAAGAAGATCATGACCAAGTGATTAACATCCTCTACAAAAGAGTGAGGACTCCGTAACCCATACCCTCATAACAAATGTACTGGACATGATCTCATAACAAGTACACTTTGCTGCATTAATGAATGGTGATAATGCAGTACAGACTATCATTATATTACACAGCAGGCTTCCAGTGTATGCTATGCATCTCCAGTAATGACAGTGAACTAGGGTTACCACATGTCCCACTATGCAGGACAGTTCCTATCTGGGCAGTTGTATCCAGTGAGAAAACAAAGAATGGCAAATATCTTGAGATTTTAGGGAAAAATGTTTCCTAAGTTTCATTTACCAGCTGCATAAAACAATTATGCTGTAAATACTTAAATATTATTTGAGACAACATAAAATAATCAAATTCTACAAAAATGAGCTTTTACTTTGGCAAAAGAAAACTGAAGTCCAGTCCTCTGCACTAGCTTTTAACCTGCAAAATCTTACATTTCCATAAAAAGTCCCACTTTGGGCACTAGGAAAGGTGACAACCCTACATTAACAATGTGTGCAATTGTGCAACAGCAGTATATGCAGTCAGGCAACAGCAGACACTCACAAAAAATGCTATATTGATCTTGTGTTAATTTGCCAGAGTGGATTAGGCATAAGAGTATCTGGTAGTAAACATGGTAGGATAGCAGTTCTGTCACTACTCTTACATCACTACCATGTGAGCAAGTTATAATAGCAACAACAGTTTTAATGGCGCCATGCAGGACTAATGACTGGTAAAGAATGGCTGATTCCCAGTCAGACAATGGTAAAGTGTTACAATGATGTCAAAAGCCTACGCAATATAATTTCAGTTATTTGTTTACAGAAAACAGTGGAACCAGGCAGAGATGCATACAACTGTAAGGCAGACACAGATTGAAAAGTGTTGAAAAATATATGTAATGCAGTAACTCACCAAGATGTAGCATGTATACTAGGAAATGCACTTTACTATTAGACGGATATCAGCACAAAATAAAACATGAAATTAAAAGAATGTGCATCTTCTGATGTCTGAGCTTTACATCACTGTCGTGCTTCTGCAGAACTAGGAGCAGTCAGATCATAAAATCAAGCACCTGGCTAGTATTCCGACATAAGCATGTTAAATTAGAAAATGAAAGGAAGAGAAGACGTGTCTCCTAATGTCTGAAGCTTGCAGCACACACACATACTTTTTACACATCTACCTGCAGGTCAGAAAACCAATGCACATGACTTGTATTCAGAAATAAAATAATAAAACATTAAAAAAAGAAAGGCAATTCTACTACTGTTTGCTTCTACATATCTAACAGTCATGCCATTAAATCATTGCATTTAGCTCCAGAAAAAAGCACAAAATAATTCAGAAATAAAATAAAACATTTAAAAAGAAAGGCAATTCTACTACTGTTTGCCTCTACATATCTAAAGTCATGCCATTTAATCACTGCATTTAGCTCCAGAAAAGAGCACAGAATAAAGTACCATATGAAAGGCACAGAAAACTATGTTTAATGAAGTTTTAGCCTTTCACTGCTTATGTGCTTTCCTGCAAGGTAGCATATCAGGTAATAACATTCCTGAAAGACTACTTTTAACTGAGGATAAAATTCACAATCAAATGACTCTGAGAGCTATAGAGAGTACAACTGCAGTTAGAGATGGAATCTGGCTAACACCTTTGAAACTTCCTGTAGGCACTCCTCCCTAACCCCCACAATGAAAGCTGCGACACATTCAGAAAGCTAGACTGAAAATGTAAACAAAGATCAGAATCAAAAACAAAAAAAAAAAACCCTGGGACTGTCCCTTTAAGAAAGGCCCCCAAGAGCAGTTAACTTAGTAATCACCTATGATCCTGAAAAGAGTCTTTTATGTTACTTTACACTACATCACAGCAAGGAAATGCAGCAGAATAACCATTTATCAAAATAGTTTAAGGCAGGAACTTTGGGACTGACAGTCTGTCATCACTGACTTGCAACAAAGCCAGTTTTGGAACCTTATACCTTATCTGTCAGCTGTTATGATTTAGGCATAGCACTATGCTTTCAGGCCTCAGAATTAGTCTTGCTCCCCCTAGATTTACAGATTTTTCTTCATAAAGTCAGATTTCTTTGCGGATACATACTGAATAAACTAACCCTAGAGAAAATTCCATTTTTTCCTCTCATTTGATAACCTTGCCATTAAATGGTTTAGTTCTTATCTGAATAACAGACAGCAAGCTGTTCTTTGGGATAACCACATCTCATCATTATTGCCCATTTCCATCGGAGTCCCTCAGGGCTCTATTCTTGGTCCTCTTCTTTTCTCCCTCTATATAAATGATCTTCACACAGTAATCCCTCAAGCTACCTGTATCCAATACGCTGACGACTCTACCATTATCTTCCTCCTCAGATCTAATCTCTCTAGCTCAAAATACTTTCACCACAGTTGAAACATGGTTTACTAGACGGTATCTCTTTCTTAATGCTAAAAAAACAAACTTCTTCTCTTCTCCCCAACCTCTCGGACCTCCCCATTAAACTTCACCATCTTGTCAAACAACGCCACTGTCATCTCCCCTGACTCTACAACTAAACTGCTAGGAATAACCATCGATAATAATCTCACTTTTGATCAACACATCAATAACACCATCAAATCAGTTAACAGAAAAATAGGATCCTTATACCGTATTAAAACTTTTCTATGCCCAACTACTAGAGCTACTATCGCCCACTCCCATCTCTTATCCACTTTATTTTATGCATCTCCGATCTTTACCAACCTTAAGAAAGCTAACCTAAACAAACTAGCTATTTGCTATAATAACATTGCCCGCTTCGCCACAGGCAACCCCTTCAGAACCCATCACTGTCATAATTTGAAACCTTTAGGCTGGCTAGAACTACAAAACTACCTTGTAATCTCACAACTCACTATTGCCCACAAAATACTGCACCAACCTGAAAACAACCCTATACTCTCTCAACTTTTAATCCCTTACAGCAATCTTACCTCCCTTCGATCCTCTTGTAAACTCTTGGCTAGATCTATAAAGTCCAACAACTCAGCTGGCGACTCTCTTTTCACTAATTCTGTAGGTAGAATATGGAATCTGTTACCTAGGGATATAACACTAATTACTTCTTTATCTCTCTTCAAACATAAAATTAAACTGTACTTCCAAGACCACTGGCTTTGTTCTTGTAGAACACCAGACTAACTTTCTTCACTCTACCCTATCATCTCATCTACTCTGATCTTTAACCTATCTCTTAAGCTACTACCTAGACTATCCTCTGCCCTTGGACTCCTTCTATGCTCAGATATACTACTCTCTTTCTTTTCCCCCTCCTCTCTCAGTCCTCTCTGTTGTCTCTCACTTGTCAACTATTCTACCACCTCTCCTCTCTTCTAACTCTTGTTACTCCCTCTTTTCTTCTTGTCCCCAGTACTCTAAATTTCTTATTTACTTTCCTTGCTACTTTATTGTTACACCCTTTATCCATTAATTAATATGCTCTGTAACTGACTTTGTATTTTTTGTTTATAATAGTTTAGTGTGGCTTGTCTGTTTGTTAGTTTTTGTTAACAATTAGCTTTTTATTAACATGTCATATTGTTATTTTGTTGTATTTTGTGTGGAGCTTTTCTCCCCGGGCCTCTACTGAAAATGGAAATATATCCAGTTAGACTAGCCCGGTCAACAAATGTAAAATAAATAAATAAATTTTCCTAAATGTCTTGCACATCATTCTGTTTTGCACTGCTGTCCTATAATAGCAAAATATTTGTACTTCCTTGTTACACATGATGTTGAGTTGTGCCTTCACCACATACTGATGCAATTCCTGTCCTCCTTCTTGGTGCTATCTAAATACAGAAACAAAAGAAAGGGATGCCACAAAGAGAAAAACAGCTTAGGAATACAACTGTTTCATGTTAAATGCCTGTTTGTATAGCATGTTGCTGTTTCACAATGCAGCGCTGTCAGAGATATCTCCGTAGAATTATTTACTTTACTTAATGTCAGCATATATGTTGATTGAAGTACATAGCTAAATTATTTTACTATGTTAGATTATATCATAAAAAATACTATTTTTAATCTCTGTTAAATGTGCCCTTGAGAATAGTTTGTGAACGTGGAAATTCCAATACTCACAAAGATCAAAAGAGTTAGGATTTTTGCCTGGAAATGTTTACATAGATATTTTTATACCCCAGGCAGACAGCAAATACTGGAGGTGTGAAGGGGAAGAAAGAGGTAATTGGGAACATATTTTCTGGGAGTGTGGTGAGTTGGCAGACTAAGGATTCCCTGTGGGATGCACTGTTGGACATGCTGGGTGGGCAGATTGCTCTGACAAGGGAGATGATTTTTCTGAGCTATGATACAGAATCGGAATCGCCTAGACATGATAAGGCCTAGCTGTGTCTAATAATTGTAGCTGCCAAAAAAGTAATTACTAGAAAATGGAAATCAAAATCTAAACCAACTATACTGGAAGTAGTGAATATAGTAACAGAGATAAAACAACTGGAATTGAGGTCTTTAGAAAAGTGTAGTTCAGGGATGAGTTAAGACAGGCACTGGGTGGCAGTGAAGAGTTACCAAATAGCTGGGTAACTACAGCAGAGCTAGTAAGGGAGACAGCTAGAAAGGTGCTTGGTATCACATCTGGACAGAGGAAGGACGACAAGGAGACATGGTGGTGGAATGAGGAAGTACAGGAGAGTATGCAGGCAAAGAGGTTGGTAAAGAAGAAGTGGGATTGTCAGAGAGATGAAGAAAGTAGACAGGAGTATAAGGAGATGAGGTGCATGGCAGAGAGAGAGGTGGCGAAGGCTAAGGCATATGAAGAGTTGTATGAAAGGTTGGACACTAAGGAGGGAGAAAAGGACATGCACCGATTGGCTAGACAGAGGGACTGAGCTAGGAAAGATGTGCAGCAGGTAAAGGTGATAAAGGATAATGAGGGAAACATACTCACAAGCGAGGAGAGTGTGTTGAGGAGATGGAAAGAGTACTTTGAGGGGTTGATGAATGAAGAGAATGAGAGGGAGAGAAGTTTGGATGATGTACGGATAGTGAATCATTAAGTACAATGCATTAGCAAGGAGGAAGTAAGGATAGCTATGAACAGAATGAAGAATGGAAAGGCTGTTGGCCCAGATAACATACCTGTGGAAGCATGGAGGTATTTAGGTGAGATGGCAGTGGAGTTTTTAACCAGATTGTTTAATGAAATCTTAGAAAGTGAGAGGATGCCTGAGGAATGGAGAAAAAGTGTTTTGGTACTGATTTTTAAGAATAAGGTGATGTGCAGAGCTGTAGTAACTAAAGAGGGATTAAACTTGATCAGTCACAGCATGAAGTTATGGGAAAGAGTAGTGGAAGCTAGGTTAAGAAGGGACGTGATGATTAGTGATCAGCAGTATGGTTTCATGCCGGTTAAGAGCACTACAGATGCAATGTTTGCTCTGAGAGTGTTGATGGAGAAGTACAGAGAATGTCAGCACAAGTTGCAGTCTTTTTGTAGACTTAGAGAAAGCATATGACAGGGTGCCTAGAGAGGAGTTGTGGTATTGTATGAGGAAGTTAGGAGTGTCAGAGAAGTATGTAAGAGTGGTACAGGATATGTACGAGGGTAGTGTGACAGCGGTGAGGTCTGCGGTGGGAGTGACGGATGTGTTTAAGGTGGAGGTGGGGTTACATCAAGGATCAGCTCTGAGCCCTTGCTTATTTGCAATGGTGATGGACAGATTGACAGACGAGATCAGACAGGAGTCCCCGTGGACTATGATGTTTGCAGATGACATTGTGATCTGTAGTGAGAGTAGGGAACAGGTGGAGGAGACCCTGGAGAGATGGAGATATGGTCTAGAGAGAAGAGGAATGAAGGTCAGCAGGACTAAGACAGAATATATGTGTGTGAATGGGAGGGAGGATAGAGGAATGGTGAGGATGCAAGGAGTAGAGGTGGCGAAGGTGGATGAGTTTAAATACTTGGGGTCAGTAGTTCAGAGTAACGGTGAGTGTGGAAGAGAGGTGAAGAAGAGAGAACAGGCAGGATGGAGTGGGTGGAGAAGTGTCAGGAGTGATTTGTGACAGACAAGTACCTGTAAGAGTGAAAGGGAATGTCTACAAGAGGGTAGTGAGACCAGCTATGTTATATGGGTTGGGGACAGTGGCATTGACAAAAAGGCAGGAGTTTGAGCTGGATGTGGCAGAGTTAAAGATGTTAAGATTTGCACTGGGTGTGATGAGGATGGACAGGATTAGGAATACGTATATTAGAGGGTCAGCCCAGGTTGGAAGGTTTGGAGACAAAGCCAGAGAGGCAAGATTACGTTGGTTTGGACATGTGCTAAGGAGGGATGCTGAGTATATTGGGAAAAAGATGCTAAGGATGAAGCTACCAAGTAACCTGAAAAGAGGAAGGCCTAAGATAAGGTTTATGGATGTGGTAAGAGAGGACATGCAGGTGGCTGGTGTGACAGAGCAAGATGCAGAGGACAGGAAGAAATGGAAACAGGTGATCCGCTGTGGCGACCCCTAACGGGAACAGCCGAAAGAAGATGATGAGAAAAGGGTAGGCACAAACTACACAGGAAAAAATGGGAATTGTGGGAATACATACAAGGGAAGAATGAGGTTTAAAAGGCGGTAGGACTTAAAAGAGTGAGAAAAACTGGGTAGATTATAAGTGATGTATAATGTTTGCAGCTGGGGATGTGTCAGTATGGTTTGTGATGTAAAATACTTGCAACTAGGATGGTGTTGGTGTGGTTTGTTTTCATTTGTATAAATGCATGATTGCTCTGTAGTAAGTGATGGTTTAATAAAGATGTATCTTGTTTAAAAAAGGCAGAAATTCAATAATGTATGTAATATTGCTTCGATTATATGATATATACAAATATCTGAAGTATAATTGTTTATGTTAATATAGTTTGATTACTTTTATATGAATATAAATTTGCCTATGTCACAAGTGATTCTTTAATAAAAGTGTTTGAAAAAAATAAAGAAAATGTTGTGGGAAGGAAGACGGTAAGATGACATTTAGAAGAGGACAGAGTAAATGCATTGTATGTTGTCTAAAAAGACTAGTGGTTTCCTTGATCTCCAAAGTCCATTAAGGTGTAGCAGCTTGTCTTCAGTGCTGAGGGAGGGGGTATGTTTAGAAATTTATGCAAGCAGTCTGGGTAAGTCCTTAGTCACTTCCACTTTTTTAAACTTATGTTTTTAGGTAGTATCCCACAATCCCATTGGAAGTCATTACAGTTACATGCAACTTTTATGCTAATTAGGTGCCCATATTTTAGCCATATGCACCTATTTTTCAAGAGCAGTTGTACCTATTTTTGATGTCTGCAGATTGAAAGGCATGAGGGAGAGTGAGCCTGTGCAGCATATATTATTATGACTAGTCTGGCACCTGCCAGACCATCAGCATGTACATGAAACCATGCATGATTTCCGCACTGTGTGGTTAATAGTGGAGTTTGACAGTAAAGGCAGGATAGGAGACTTACAGAGAACATATCTAATCCACTCTCTTCTCCCCGATTCTTACCTCTGCCTGAGGGGCTGAGTGCTGGCAGTGGTTGACACCGCAGACAGGGACCAAATGGGATGTGGACTCTCATCATGCTTAGCAAGGATCCTGTTAAAAAATGGCAAGACTCATGCCCCATCCTCATATGAAAAGGATCCTGGTCATACCTCTCAACTTTTTTGCTCATGAATTCCAGGCATATCCAACAATAATGGTGGAAGGGACGACAATGGGCCCAAATCAAACACAATTTTTAATTATTACTCTAATTCACTTAAAAATGAAAACAGCAGCAGCTTTTGCATCAATATGAATTTTATGAACAATAAGTATGAAACTGACAGACTCTAATCCTCAGTGATTTACCAGAAGACCACAGTCTTTGTGGGGGGACAAAGCAAAAATATGAGACAAAATATAACAGACATTCTGCAAAATTCTAAATGGTTGAGAAGTATGGTCCTGATGACACCGACTCTGATCCCTACGAAGGACAGTGTTGCTTTACTGAAGTCCATATAGGTCAAGTCTATTGAACTCTTCTGTCTATAGTCCTCTTACATTTTCCTACCTCTTCCTCTATGCATTGTATCACAGTTGACATCTTTTATTTCCTCATAAACTTCCTCTTTGACTAGTGGCCTACCAAAGATCACTTTCTAGCACATATGCAAGATTTCTCATGACTCTAGAAGCAGCCTATCTAGTCCTTATGCCTCATCCTTCCTTACTATTCTCTCAATACTTCTTCTATTTTAATCACTACCTTAGCACACTCCCTTCATCGCACCTTGCCTCCCCTTCTCCTCTATAAAACCAACATAAAATATTAATTGAGCATCATTACTTGTTCTCCCTCTCCTAAATTATTATCCCATTCTTAATGAAACATGCTAAACTTGTCTTTTGTCTGTAAAACACACACGCACAAAAAATCTCTCCCCTTTACCCTCACTGCCAACTATCCTTCAATATGGCTTTTTTGCCCTTGAACTAGTTTCCAATAACATAATTATTTTCTCTTTCTCCTCCTCTTCTGTCTTATATGACATCTACTTTCTTCATATTTCTCCACAGTTGTATAGATCTTCTCTACTTTGCTGGTTGCTTTTTTTTCTCAATATACTAGTCATACCCCCTAAAATCTCCATTTCTAACCCATTTACATACCTTCCTAGTTGGTTTCCAGTTTCCAATCTTTTCCTTCACACTCTCATACATTCACAGGTTCATGGGTGTGTACTAGGCTAATAACCACGAGGGCCTTTTTAAGCCTAGCCATACATCACAAATCTCTGACAAATTCTGTTACCCTTGATAAGTGTAAGCAGGGGTTTAGGAGATGAAACATCTACAAGGAGGGGATCCAAAGGAAACCAGTTTATTTAGCGCTTTTGTCCACTCAATACACAGGACTTCAGAATAAAATACCACATCCCTCTACAAACTTATATACACACAAAACAGCCTTAATAAATGCCCAGTTAAAACACATAATTGATTATTATGGCAACAGTCCATTTCCCTACTCAAGTATATACACACATGTACAACTATAATATAAAAAACTCTACTTGTACTAATGCATTTTGAAAACATGAATAATAAAAATAAGTTCAAATATACAAAGCAGCCTTTAATTTTAATACACTAGTAGTGGAAATATATTCATTTATACTGGGAAAGCAGTTGGCTCTAGTTTTTAACTGCCATTTACATTCCAAAAATTCTAGGAAGTCCTCCACCAGAACTCCAGTGGAGGATGGTAAAGCATCAAAGACATTCTTTTTAGCCAAGTTTTTGGACATTGGTTTGAATAATATTTTTAACCCCTGCATTATGAGGGACTCATGAGATTTTTTGAGTAAAATATCTGACAATTTGACATTTGTTACTATGGATATACAGGATTTATATTCTGTTATCCCACGATATAGGGATGGACTGGTATAATGACTATTTAGTCTATCATGCAGATGCTTACAAGAACAAAGCTGAGATAATGAGAAACTTTATGACAATGGTATTAGAGAATAACTTTTTTGTATCTGAAAATTAATTGATCAGACAAAAGAAAGGGGTAGCTATGGGGGCAGTTTATGCCCCCATGTTTGCCAATGCAGTACTTTCATTTTGGGAAGTAAACTATGTAGTTAATTCTGTGTTTAAGATTCCTGGGTACTGTATGGAAGATTCCTTGACGATATGATATTCTTTTGGAAGGACAGTGATTAGAGGTTAAATTAATTTTATGACTATTTACATTCCACTACAGAATTTTTTTAAGTTCACTATGGATATACAAGGTAATTCGGTTAATTTCTTAGACCTTACTATTCGAATTAACAGGTCAAAAAATTGTTTTGAATCTACAATTTATCGTAAACAGACCTATTCAAATACTTTTCTCCATTTTGATAGGATGCATCCTAGCCACCAGAAGAAAGCCTTTGTGATAGATAATGTGTAAGGTTGGCTAGGATGATTATTGGGGAACAGGAATTTAATGGAGAGTATGATAAATTGTTTAATATGTTTAAAGTGCGAGGATATCCTGAGAATTTTTTATTTAACATTTTTAATGAGGCGAGGGTGAAAAGAGAAGTTGGACATTTTGTCCCTCTTTTAGGTACAGGTTGCAGTACTCCAGCAGTCTTAAGCAATATACGAGGTCAATAAACGACATTTAACAGGTCAATGGTTACTACATTTAATGCTAATTTTTATGAGCTTAGGGCAATAGTTGAATCTAATTGGAAAATGTTGGGGATGGATCCGGAATATGTGGGTGAAAAACCATTGTTGGTTTATAAGAAGGATTTTCACACTGAGCTAATCGAAGGAAGGACACTGAGCAAACTCGGATCTATAATATATAACATCAAGTATCCTGTTTTTTTGCTTATTTTTTCGAGTTATTTATAGCACTTTGTCTACTGCATACTTTTCTAGCTAGTTTCACTGTGTGTGAGGTATTAACTGGAAATTGTCCACTTTTATTAAGCATCTGTTTGGGTTGTTTGATTCTGATAACTTGTTTGCCATTAAAAGCTTTTTCTAGAGGCTCCTTTATCTTTTTAAAACTTTCATTTAAAGGCTCACTGCTGCTTTCCTGCTGTGAGAAACATTTCTGCAGATTGTTTTCCAAGCTGGTGGCTTTGCAGTTGCCGTTACTGTAAATTTGATCTGGGACACTCCGCCCAGTGTATTGTTGTTACCTCATTCTACCTAATACAGGGAGAACATTTGAGAAGGCCAATCCAATTAGTTTATTCTCCTCCTTTCTCTCTTTCCACTTTAAAAAAAAAAAAAATTCTAAGCTTGTTTTATGCAGGTAGTCTAGTCTGGATACAAATTTACTGTGTCCAGGACTGTTTATGGGCTTCTGAGCCCCCAAGCCTTTCTGTGTTGGAGTGAAGCCTTCTAGCTTAATTTTGTTTCTTAGTAGTAGCTAGTTTTTTTTTTTTTTTAGTTTCAGCACTCAAGTCTGTTTCTTTGAGCTCAGCACTTGCTCAGAACATTTAAGCACTAAATAAGCTACAAATTACTACAGCACTCAACTTTCCTCACCTGTCTAGAGGAAAGTTTCTAGTACTTAATAAATAAGCACCTATCCAGGCATGTCTAAGGGTCAGCTCCCAGTGTTTTCTCCTGTCTACCTGATGAATCTGGGTATCTTGGGGCAATGCAGCAATTGCCTCATGTACACAGACAACCATCTCCTCCTACCACCCAACACTATAACCGGTGAGAGATGCACTTATATATCCAAACTGGAAGCAAAGCTCTCTTCACCCAAGACTGGACTAGACAGTCAAGATGAGAAGGTCAACACTTGCACCACACCACACTCATCACACAGTCCCTCAAAACCTACACCACCAAAACACACACCTACATTCGCGAAGGATCTCAGTAAAAATCTGCCCAAGCAACAGGGACCTCCAAAGCAGAAACACAAGCAACCTCCACCCCCCAACACAATCCAAATGACACATAATCCACAAACTCAGTGTGCCACTCAACCACAGCCCATAAGGCATAACAACGTACCCAACACTCTAGTCATAGGTGACTCTATAGTCAGGCACATGGATGTTCCACTCACCAGGCTAAACAAGGAGAAAGTTACTGTCAACTGCCTGTTGGGTGCCAGGATCCACCACATAATACATGCACTCAGGTCACTCTACAACAAGTACAAATATGACTCTGTCATTGTCCATGTTGGTGTGAATGACCTGAGACGTACCTCCCTGGACTCCATGAAAAGGGACATGGAGGAGCTGCCCAATCTTGTAGCCTAGGCACATATGACCCTAGCTCTGAGTAGCATCCTGCCATCACCCAGAATGATACCACAGTACAAGGACAAAATGATTGACTTCAACAATTGGCTAAGCTTCTGGTGTCATTCTAAGGGGATCCAGTATCTGTCTGCCTGGGATGACGTGATCGAAAAACCACAATGCTTTGCCAGAGATGGCCTGCACCTGTCACCCCTGGGATTCCGGATATTGGCTAAGGCTCTAGCCACCCCTATAGTGCCTTTTTTAGGCTAGGTTCAAATGACAAATTTATCACCGTAACAGGTACAAGCAAGCAGAATCTGAGGGTATTGCTACTCAGTGCTAGAAGTCTAAACCTCAAAATGCACTCACTCGAGGCACTCCTTAAAATGGAGAACATCGATATCTGTGCAGTGACAGAGACCTGGTTCAAGGCTCCAGAGAGCACCCCTGCATTACCAGGCTATAATTCATACCACACCTTTCGGCCACCTAACCTGGACCGAAACACTAAAGGCGGAGGTGTGTCCATATTCTTTAAGGATATCCACACCTCCAGGCTAGCTGCTCAGCATAATGCATCCGAGATTATCCAACTGCAACAAACTCTGGGCAAGACCACAATCCAAATTGTAGCTTGCTGCAGATCCCCCACCATGCCCCAGGATTCCCACACATCATTTCTTGATACACTGGAAAATATTAGGGTACAACCGAACACCCTAATAATGGGCAATTTCAACTACCCCACCATTAACTGGGAAAACTACTCATGTACCAACTCCTGTGCTCAACGTTTTCTGGAATTCATAAATTCCAATGCCTTGGATCAACTTATCCACACCCCCACCAGGGGCAGCAATATCCTAGACCTGGTTATTACCAACATGGGCAACCGTTGCTCCACACCAGAGGTCAATTCCTCATTGGTCAGATCCGACCACAAGCTAATCACCCTAGACATCCACACCCCTCCCCCACCCCCCATTAGGGAAACCACCATAAAAAATTTCTCCAAAGCCAACTTCACGCTTCTTAAGACAGAGGTGGCAAACTTCACGACACCCATGCTGACGGACAATAGAGGTATGACTGCTGAATCCTATACAAATGCACTTTATAAGCACGTACACGAGTGCATGGATTGTGCAAATCCCTAACAGAACCAAGATGCTATCCTCCAAAAAAAGGAAGCCAATGTGGTCCCCTGCCATAAACAAACTCTACAACAGAAGAAAGAAACTGTTGCAAAAGAGTAAAATCCCATGATTGAAGGAACTCCCTGGTCAGCCTCAGTAAGAAGCTGAGATCTCTCATAAAATCCTCCAAAGCTAGTTACGAAAACAAAATCGCCACTGACTATGAAGACAACCACAAAGCATTCTATAGCTATGTCAAGAATCTCAATGGCAACACTCAGATCTGCTCTGAGTTACAGCACAATGGCACTAAATATGCAGAACCAACTGATATTGCCAACATATGGCAGATAGGTTCAGTGCTAACTTTACCCCCCCTCTCATCCCCTAAAGGGCCCGTCTCTAAACCAGAAGAATGCAAAGTTCCTGTAATCATGGCTGCACAGGTAAAAAAACACACTCTCCAAAGCCAAGAACACAGCATCCATGGGACCTGACAACATCCCAGGCTGCGTTCTTCATGAACTACAGAATGAACTGGCAACCCACCGAAGTACCATGTTCAATCATAGCCTCACCTCAGGCTATGTGCCCAGTGAATGGTGCACAGCAATGGTTATCCCACTCCACAAAGGGGGAGCCACCACGGACCCTGGAAACTACCGCCCCACTAGCCTGATGAGCCTGGTCTGCAAGGCTATGGAATGTATCATCATGGAACTTATAAACAATGACATTGGTAATCTCCAAACTCAGTACTCCACCCAGTTCGGGTTTGTAAAAGGCAGATCATGTCTCCTAAACCTGATAGACTTCTTTGAAGCAGTCATCAAAACCGTAGATGGGGGTAAGGTGGTTCACACAGCCTATCTAGATCTCACCAAGGCTTTCAACACCATCCCCCACTCTGGAATTATAGATAAACTCACTAAACTAGGTATAACTCCCTATGTCACAAGATGGGTTGCCAACTGGCTCACTGACAGAACCCACACTGTGAAAGTAGCAGACTCCAAATCCAACTTCAGACCAGTGACAAGTGGAGTACCACAAGGTTCAGTCCTGGGTCCTCTCCTGTTTGGTATCTACTTCTCTGAAGCACAGGCTAACACAGAAGGTCTTTGGCTAATGAAGTTCACAGATGACTGCAAACTAGGAGCCATAATCAAAACTCCAAAAGATGTGGACATCCTACAAAAGGGCCTCGCTGAGACAGATGCCTGGTGTCAAAGCCATGGCCTCAAGCTCAATGCCAAAAAGTGCATTGTCATCCCTTTTGGTAAAAACTCTGTACCCATGAACTACTACATAGGGGGTAGTCTACTTAACACCGAAAGTGTGATAAGAGACCTTGGGACACAGGTGGACAGTAGTCTCTCCTTTGATAATCACATCGCTACAGTAGTCAGGAAATCCTTCTACGTGGCACACCTCATCACAAAATGCTTCTCATCCAGGAAAAAAGAGGTCATTGTTCCCCTCTACTCGTCACTTATTAGACCCATTATACAGTACAACGCCCCTTTTGGTATGTATCTCACAAGACATCTACAACTGGAAAGGCCACAGAAATACCTCACAAAGAGGATTACTGGCCTTAAACAGATGCCCTACGCAGACAGTCTTAAAAAACTGCAGCTTTACTCTGTCGCATATCACCTCCTCAAAGGCAATCTCTGCCTAACACACAAAGCTATGTCAAACCCAGAGCTTTTGGACATGCTCCACTTAAAGAAATCCCTCCAAGCTACACACCCTAGGGATCTAAGCCTTGTCACCTCAATAAACAGAACATGCTGGAGGGATAGATTCCTGTCCCAAAGACTTCCCATACTCTGGAACAAATTACCTATCTATAGCAAATCAACAAAGAAAACCATACACTAAAACAAAAAATAGCCGAAACTTCGTCAAGACAAATGGATACACTCCCAAAGATGGACATAAAGATGAATATAAAAACTCTTTAATAAAAACATTTTAGCGCTTTCATATCCAATAGAGACTTCATCAGAAATAAACAGAACCAACAATTTAATTGCATTTATATACTCTATTAGTAGTGACATCACCACCAATCAATTTAAAAAGACATAACCTCAAAGATGTCATAAAATTCAATCCTGCATTTACTCCAATTGTATGTATGTGTATTAATATAAATAAATATATTACCTCCAATAAATTGTTACACAACCACTAAATGCATGTATGAATATATATAAAATATAATAAACACTAATATATGTAATATATGCATTGGAGGTACATGAATATATTTCCATTTCTAGTGTATTAAAATTAAAGACTGCTATGTATATTTGAATTTATTATTTTTATTAATCATGTTTTTAAAATGCATTAGTATAAGTAGAGTTTTTATATTATAGTTGCACATGTGTGTATATACCTGAGTAGGGAAATGGACTACTGAATAATCAATTGGGCATTTATTAAGGCTGCTTTGTATGTATATAATTTTGTAGAGGGATGTGGCATTTTATTCTGAAGAAGTCCTGTATATTGAAGTAGATGAACTGGTTTCCTTTGGGCTTGTTGCTTCACCATCCTTTTCTTTTTGTGTTTTTACAAGTTTGTGCTTACCTTGATTGGTGATCTGCAAGGAGAGGGTTGGGAGATGAACCATTTACAGGCTGCCTGTGTCCATTGGAGACATAGGTGCCAAATCAGGGATGAATTTCCTGCCCCCATCCTACTGTCCAAATTATACTTGAATTGGTTTAGGGAGGAACTCTGCTTCATGTGGATGAGAAAGCCTGTTGTAGAGAAGGGGTAGTGTCTCTGGAATACATATCTGTCTCTCCAGCAGGTCCTATTTATATCACAGGTAAGGTTTAAGTCTTTAGAACAGGTAATTCTGGTGTAGTTTGTTTTGCAGATATGCAGAAAGTTCATCAGGGTGGAGGCTCTGATAAAGCCTTATATGCCAGGCATACATCTACCTTCAATAGGCTGTAGGAGACAGAATACAGGGATAGGGCCTTAAGGCAGTCTGCACATGACATGTTACTTGTGCCCTGTATTCTTTTAGTAGGGAACCTCTGTGCACTGGTTAGATACATAACAAAAGGGGCACTGTACTCAATAATACATATGATGAATGCCGAATACAGAGGAACAATAACCTTCTTGGACCTAGATGCCATACCTTTGTTTATAAGATGCACAATGGATTTCTTCAATTCTGTGACAAGTGATGGGGATGTGGTGTCAGCATGATAATTACCAGGGGTGGATGTCTTCCCAAAGGATACTATTATGCATTTCTTGGAATTTAGTTTTGGTGTATGGCCCTAACACCAGCTATTTGTCTGTGTCACCCCTTCCTTTAGAAAATCTGTGTTGATTGGGGGTTCTATGACTGCTCCTAATTTGCAGTCTTATACAAATTTAGTCAGCCAGAGACCACTGATATTAGCCTTGACTTCAGAGAAGCAAATGCCAAAAAGCAACAGTCCTAGGACTGATCCCTGAGGGACTCTGCTTGTGATTTGGCTCTTTGTAGAGGTGGACTCCCCAAATCTAACTTCCTGGGTCCCGTCTGTGAGCCAACTGGCTATCCACCATGTGAAATAAGGATTTATACTTAACCTTGAGTTTGTCATCAATGCCATTGTGGGGTATTGTGTCAAATGCCTTGGCCAGATCAAGGTAGGCAGTGTGAACTGTTTTGCCCTCCCCTCCACTGCTTTGGTGACTTTCTCAAAGAAGTCCACCAGGTTGAGTAGGCATAACTTGCCCTTGATGAAATCAGACTGGGTTGGGTCCATTGTCTTGACATTTCCTATATCATTATCAATCATTCCCACTATAAGTCTTTCCATTGCTTTGCATGTAAGACTAGTGAGACTTATGGGTCTTTAGTTTCCAGGGTCTGTAGATGGCCCACATTTGTGCAGAAGGTTGACTGTTGCTGTTCTCCACTCTTTAGATGTGAAGCTTGTTTAAGGGCTACAGTTAAATAGCAATTCCAGATGGCCTGACAGGTCATGTTTCATACTATTTTGAAGGTATCCTGGGATATTGTCTGGGCCCATTGATGCAGTGTTCTTAGCTTTTGAGAGAGCAGTGTGGACCTGTTCCTTAGTGATAGTAGGGGGGAGTTGCATTATATGGTATTTCCTGATGGAAGGTTAAGGGGGAGAGAGAAGTAAAGTTGGTGCTATATTTGTTGGCCAGTAGGCTTGCTATATCTTGTGGCTAAGTATAGGTGGCCCCACTAACAATGAGCCCTGCACACAATTGTGTACTGCCTTTGAGATTGCAGACATAGCTAAAGAATGCCCTGTGGTTGTCCTTGGCCTGGGAAGGCAAGTTTATCCTAAGTTTGGCTTTGGTAGACTATTTGTACTTGAGTTATTTTAGCTTCATGAGTGCTTTTATTCTGCTGGGTGCTGCACCAAATTTTTTTTCATGCTTTTCTTCCTTCTGTTATACAGCCCACTGATGATATGATTCCACCAGGGAGGCTTGCTTTTTGAGTTAGTTCTGTACTTCGTCCTGGTTGTTACAGCTGCCTTTATACAACTATTAACATGCTTGTAAAAGGTTTCTGTGAACAGTTCCACATAGGCAGCAGAGTTCTCAGGGTATATTGGGGGCTTGAAATTTTGCCAGGTTATCACTTAATAGTAGTGCGCTGTCTGGTATGATTCTCAGCTAGAGCGTCTCCTGCATGGAGACATGCGTGAATGGGCATACCTTCGTTGAAGGCTGTGCCTCAGGCCTGGCAAGCCAGTACATAAAAATCAACTGCCAATCATTAGCGGACCGGAGTTCTGCTGTGGCGACCCCTGACCGGGAAAAAGCCGAAAGACACAAAGAAATCACTTAATAGTAGGAAGTTAGCCTTAGAGTAGTTCCTAAATATTCCAGGGTTAGCAGAGGTTACAGGTTTTATTTTTACTTTTAAAGGAGACCATTTTGTGGTCTGACCTTACCAGAGAAGACATTATACTACGGGGGTGCAGAACATAATCTACCCACCTAAAAGCCTTTACCTACATCTTGGTTAAAGGTTTGCAAATGTCTGCCCCTATTTTAAACCACACAGTAGCATTATCAAAGTCACAGTGATACTTTTACCTGAACATTTCTGACTTTCTCCAAGAGAAGACCATAGCTAGTATCTTATTCTTTTTGGTACAGTCCTGCACCAGTTGGCCAATCACTTCATGATCAAAACATGAGAGCGTCTACTCCCTTCTCAGACATGTAGCAAAGAATCTTCCACTTAGCACTGGGAAGATAAAAAAATCTCACATAAGAATAACACTTCTTTATTTCCCATGCATTTGCCTTAGGCCTGGATCACCCTACCTTTAACACTGTAGGTGGCTACACATAGTATCAGTCCATCACCAGTACCTGCCACTTTCCTATATCTGAATTTCTAGAGTGTTTACTTTATGCTCAAATACTACAATTTCACCCCGTCCCTTTTTACGCTGTTGCTCATTCTCACCCACCTCACATTTAAGATGCTTCATTACATAAACTGCTACTATATGTCCCTCCTTCCCTGATCAATCAATATTCCTTAAACAATCTACATATAGGTTCATAGGTAGGTACTAGGCTATCGGCCCGAGGGCCAACGTAAGCTAGCCAACAAGGTTCCCTGGCTTACGCCACCCAAGAAAGTTATTTCCTTTTTAATTTTCTTGTGTCACTGTTGAGCAGAGACACAGAAGTGATCCCTGGGGTGTATTTCCTATTTTCCATCCACTCATCAAGATTTGTTTTGAAGAGTGCTAGTGAAGAACTTTGCTTGACATAGATGGGTAGCCTGTTCCAGAGTATGGGGAGTCTCTGGGACAGGAATCTATCCCTCCAGCATGTCCTGTTTATTGTGGTGACAAGGTTTAGGTCCCTAGAGCATGTAGCTTGGAGGGATTGGGATTTCTTTAGGTGTAGCATGTCCAACAGCTCCGGGTTTGACATAGCTTTACATGTTAGGCAGAGATCACCTCGGAGTAGGCGATATGCTACGGAGTAAAGCTGGAGTTTTTTGAGACAGTCAGTGTAGGGCATCTGTTTGAGGCCAGTAATCCTCTTTGTGAGGTACTTCTTTGGCCTTTCCAGCTGCTGCAGATGTCTTGTGAGGTACATTCCAAAAGGGGCATTGTACTCTATAATGGGTCTAATGAGTGTCGAGTAGAGGGGAACAATGACCTCTTTTTTCCTGGATGAGAACCCTTTTATGATGAGGTGTGCCACGTAGAAGCGCTTCCTGACTACTGTGGCAATGTGACTATCAAAGGACAGACTACTGTCCACCTGGGTCCCAAGGTCTCTATCACACATTCAGTGCTAAGTAGACTACTGTCTATGTAGTAGTTCATGGGTACAGAGTTCTTACCAAAGGGGATGACAATGCACTTTTTGTCACTGAGCTTGAGGCCATGGCTCTGACACCAGGCATCTGTCTCAGCGAGGACCTTCTGTAGGATTTCCACATCATTTGGGGACCTGACTATGGTTCCTAGTTTGCAGTCATCTGCGAACTCTGGCACCCAGAGGCCTTCTGTGTTAGCCTGTACTTCAGAGAAGTAGATACCAAACAGGAGAGGTCCCAGGACTGAACCCTGTGGTACTCCACTTGTCACTTATTTGAGGTCAGATTTGGTGTGCGCAACTTTTTCAGTGTGGGTTCTATCAGTGAGCCAGTTGGCAACCCATCTTGTGATGCAGGGATTTATACCTAGTTTAGTGAGTTTAGCTATAATTCCAGAATGGGGGATGGTATTGAAAGCCTTGGCGAGGTCAAGACAGGCTGTGTGAACCCACCTTACCCTCATCTATGGCTTTGGTGACTGCCTCAAAGAAGTCAATCAGGTTCAGGAGGCATGATCTGCTTTTCACATACCTGAACTGGGTGGGATCCAGAGTTTGGAGGTTACCAATGTCTTTATTTATGAGTTCCATGATGATACATTCCATGGCCTTGCAGACCAGGCTCGTCAGGCTAACAGGGCGATAGTTCCCGGGATCAGTAGTGGCTCCCTCTTTGTGGAGTGGGATAGCTGTTGCTGTATGCCATTCAGTGGGCACAAAGCCTGATGTGAGGCTATGACTGAACATGGTGCTTAGGTAGGGAGCCAGTTCATTCTGAAGTTCGTGTAAAATGCAGCCTGGGATGTTGTCCGGTCCCATGGATGCTGTGTTTTTGGCTTTAGAGAGTGCAGCTTTTACCTGCGTAGTTGTAATTACAGGGACTCTGCATTCTTCCTGTATAGATATGGGCCCTTTAGGGGGTGAGGGGGGTTAAAGTTAGCACTGAACCTATCTGCCAGGATGTTGGCAATATCAGTTGGTTCTGTAATTTTTGTGCCGTTGTACTGTAACTCAGAGCAGATCAGGGTGTTGCCATTGAGATTCCTGACATAGCTATAGAATTCTTTGTGGCTGTCCTTAGAATCAGTGGCGATTTTGTTTTCGCAGCTAGCTTTGGAGGATCTTATAAGGGATCTCAGCTTCTTACGGAGGCTTACCAGGGAGCTCCTCCACTCATGGGATTTTACTCTCTTTTGCAACAATTTCTTCCTTCTGTATTACAGTTTGTTTATGGCAGGGGACCACCAGATTGGCTTCCTTTTTTGGGGGGATAGCACGATCATATTCTAGTACCGTCATGTTGCACTCACTCCTTTCATTTGCCCTCATTTATGTATTACCATCGATGCCTACCATTTCTATCTACATCACTTACTTATATTTTGTTTACAAGGATAGAGTGCTGATCCAGTTTAAGTTTGAAATCTCCCTTTCTTCCTTATCAGACTTGCTATCCATGCTCTGATTTACCTTTCACTGTTTTCTCAGTATGATATATTTATTTAGTTTCCTCATGTAGCACTGAAGATTTCCTCCACACACTTACAATCTAGTTTAAAGGTACAGTAAACTCTCAGTTAACCAGCACTCATGGGGATTGGTAGATGCTGGATAAATGTAGTTTCTGGTTGCTTGAGCATAGCTCTCAACCAATCAGGGGCAAATTTCAACAGAATCATGGACAATCAGGGACACATTTAAAATATTAGTGCTATTAACTTGTGAGTTTGACAGAATCGCAGCATATGAACTAACATACATTTTCTGAAGTAAAAGACGTCTATAACTCTTAATCATTACCATTATTCATTAAGTGTAATTCACCACCTTTCCTCCCAAAGTCACTAGTTTTAGGAGGGATTAAGAGGGACAAAGCTAAAATTTGAGTCAAAATCAGGGACAATATAGAGGTAGCTTGAGAGTTACTATTAAAAACAGGCCTGACTAATACTGTACCCTATATTATTTGTTTGGTTTGACTTGTTCTCAGGTTGGGGAGAGAGGGAATTTATTCCTATCTTCCTTTTTAAAACTTTAAAAACATAAGGTATGTTTCTGCGGGGGGAAAACCGAAAGTGCAACACATGAAAATTGTACTGTATTTCTTTGATATTTTTTTGCCGGTTGCTTAAATTCCAGTTAACTGAGAGTTTACTGTATTACCATGGACACACAGACTTTCAACCCATCTTGGAGTAAGACTGTCCCTTCGGAGTTCAGAATAAGTTATTCCTGACATACAGTTCTCTCTGCTATGCCTCTCAGTATCAAGTAAAACTTCATAGCCCATGTCAGTGAAACACGTTCAAAGATATTCAATATATTCTTCAAAACTTTCTTCTCATCTGGTATTTACTGACTGCAGCAGGGACATTTCCAGCCCTTTTTCATGACAGCTCACAGCCACTTTCCTGACCCTGTTACCAGATACTTCTGCTTCCACTGACGTGTTGTTTCTGTTGGCAGAGTATGCTGGTATGGTGTAATAACACCAAAACACGTCTCTATCTAGATTTGTGCTTCATTGTTCCTGAACCAATGTGCTGAATTTTTTTTTTAAGGCAACTTAGATTTCACCACAGTGCCTCAGTAAAGGCAGGACTGCAAATATCTTTGAACACACATCTCTTTGTTAAATCAGAGTTTTTCCTGGATGAGTCCCCCATGCCATTGCCAGGGGACTTTTGTTTACCTTAACAGTTTTTAGAAGTGTTCCTTTACAGCTGGACAGCTAAACTATGAAAATCTAAACAGGTAAGGTGCTAGCTATTTTGTAGGAAATTTTCTTTTATTTAAAACTCTTCATGTCATAGCTTCTATAAGCATGTCTTTCAGGAAGTCTCTGCACTCAAAAGTAGTGCCACTGTATCGATAATTTGAAATTAACTTCCTAGACTGCTTTTGAATCCCTATAAAATGCTACTGTGTCCTTCCAGCAACTGAGAAAAAGGATTTAAAGGGTCTACATTAGAACACCGAACATTCAAAATGTTGAGTGTTCTAATATTGAACCCTACCAGTCAAAAATACTAAACAGCGAACATTCAGAACAGCAAATTTTTTCCTAGGGAAAAAATTTGCTGTTCCAAAACACATACACACAACACAAGCACACCAAACAGCAATCCACACACATACACCTAAAGTCTTACACGTAACCCTACACTAAACTATACATACACCACTAACTATCCACTTACCTTAACCCTAAGGTCCGTCACTATCGCACAGTCACCTCACCTGCGCCCTAACCCTAACGTCCACACAATCGCACACTTACCTGAACCGCGCCCTAACCCTAACTCACCTAACCCTCACGTCCACACAATTGCACACTTACCTGAACCCGACCCGTAACTTTCCACCAGAGCACTGAAAATACCAAAGCAACAGAAACGGACAGCCAAATTCTTTCCCTAGGAAATTGGTTTTCTGCTTCTTCGATATTGTCAGCGTTCACTGAAAACGGGTCGATATTAGAACACTCGACATTTTAAATGTTCGGTGTTCTAATATAGACCCAGATTTAAATTTCTCAAAAACATTTTTTAGGACGGTGCAGTGGTGCATCAGTAGCGTTGTCGCCTCACAGCAAGAGGTTCTCTGGGTTCCATTCTCAGCTGGGGTGCCTTGTGTGTGGAGTCTGCATGTCCTTCCTGCAATCATGTGGGTTTCCTCCGGGTGCTCCGGTTTCCTCCCATATTAAAAAGGCATGCATCTGGAGGGTTACTCCCTGGGCCTCTGCTGAAAACTGTCTTTGTTCCAAGTCGGACTTTCCCAGTAAACAAATGTTAAATAAATACATGTTTTGACTACATTACAAAGTTAATTACTGTTTATGCCTTATTATTTATGTATGTTTTATTTTACTGTTTTCATTATTACTAATTTGACATTTCAGTCAACATTCAAAAAGAAACTACAATTTGTTCATAAAGTTGCTAATTTTGCTTGTTTTGACATTTCTAATATTCACAAGAATAGCATCACAGGTAATTGGGAGGGGGAACTGTGACAGCTCTCATTGAAATAGATTTAATATGACTACATATAAATATTTCACTTTACCCAGTTCTGCATCACTGATGTAAGCAGAACACAATTGTAAACAGCTGACGTACAATACCATACCTATACCTGTAAAGCAACATGTACCCATATGATGCCAGACACAGCTTTTTCTTTCTATTCATACAAACCTGGCAGCAAATCAGACAATCATGCTGTCTATATGATGCAAAGAGAAGCAAATAACACAGTTGATAGCACAGGTGAAAGTTATGACATGACAGGAAGTGTAAGATAGGATATAAGGCATAAGACTGTTTGTCTGCTTACGCTACTGTTGTGGTTTGTAAAATAAATCAGATGCCATGGAGCAAAGATGGGAGGTCACATTTTGGCAAGTTAACAGAGCGAGAGAGAAAGTGTAGGTGGAAAATGCAGGTACACAAATGTTTTTTTTTTCTACTGACTCAGTAGACTGACTAGTGATGAATTTCTTGACATTTGGGAAGCTTGCCCACTTACAGCATACAATATAAATGTCTTCCACGTACCATTATTTCATTTACTTGCATGTCCTATTTAGAAGATGCTAGAGTCCTCTGTGCAAATTACAGTTTAAGTCAATACGGTAGTATTTACAGAAGGGCATTACAAGCTCAGAAAAAGGCTGTGCTTCAAAAACATTTCTGATTCTCAGTCAGATACTACGTAGTCTTAGTATAGTTCAACAGCCTGGAGCTATGCATAAAATGGCAGTTTACATCATCTATCAGTGCAAACTATAAAATAAAAGGCACACCAAGAAAAATGGAGGAGAATTCAACTTTTTAATAGCTCTAGGTTCCATGATTTCTGACAACATTAATAGGTAAGACCAGTGAAAGATCAATGACTCTGTCTCTGTAGCCAACTTCTGGGAAGTGCCAAAAGTGGAGCTACTTTAGTAATAAACCTTCTATCAAATTAAAAAGTCTAGGCAGACCTTGCTGCATCTAGCATTGTTCTTACTGTAGTTCTATATTACTAGTGGCTCAGGTGAGTTTGAGCCATTACTTAGTACCACTGTTAAACATTATCATAGGATGATGACAACATGCAGAGCTTACTATGTGACTTTCAAGCAACAAACGACAACTATGAGAGTGGGACTGGAGATGTTTTGGTAAATGTTATCACAGCTAAGGTGTCAAAAACTTTCTGAAAATGTACCTACAGTGATTTTTATTAGCTGTGTGGAACACTGCACACATGCGTTAAGTGGTACAAGAGACAAAGCAGACACTGGATGAAAAGTGACATTGGTGACAAGACTCTGTATGAAAATGGTGTAGCAATTCTCAGCTCTCTACAGCCAGTCTCTGTTCTGTTAATGATGCCTGCTGGGCAACTGTTTTGTTTTCATGACTGCGGAGTTTGGCTACAACATCCATAAATGCCAGTGTCATTACTTCCTTGTGCAATGGCTCTGTACAAAAAAATGGGAAAGAGAACAATCAAAATTCTGTAATTACAATGTGATTTAACCTAAAGTTGGACAGAATTAATTCATCCATATTAATTTATTGAATGCAAAATAAAAATGAACATTGACAAGTATATCTAAACTTTTTTTCTAGAGTATAAAGTATGGAAGTGACATCAGTTTTCCTGCACATGGAGTGGTAAGTGGTAACAGCAGTGAAACAGTAAATGCTCTATAAATGAGCACTGTATTAAACAGAAACTACAACATGTAATACTTACCGAGGTTTGAGTTAAAGAAAACTAAAACAATGCATACTTTTATACTGAAACAACAAGATACAGCATGGCTTGCATTAGTAACACCTTACACAAAAAGGGAAAACCCATTGCACAGGATCAATTACTCTTCATAGTGGCACTCAAAAACATCTGATGTGAAGTCAGTGTCATAGATCACTCTGCATTTTTATTAAAAAAAATAAGAAAACAGGATTCAGACTGGAACTGGTTTGTTTGAACCACAATTTACTAAGGTAAAACAAAAGACAAGTGCTTTCTTTTTGTAAGAGCTTTATTAGATCTAAACTATATATATAGCAGTAACTAACGATATATATTTTTCTATTTTCCATAAAAAAGCTATGCAAGTAACAGCAAATGCTTTAGTCTAAATGACAATGACTGGAACTGTGGTAGATGCACAGTTTGCATCTTAATTATAATTGAGGCTTTTTACTCCTTATGTAAGTAAGTACAAAGTCATTGTGCGCCTGGCCATTGATCAGTGTACTTGGTACAATGCCTACTAACAAAGGAAGCATTTAGTCCTAAACTCCTGACATGTGAATATAACAGTGGAGAATGATACTACACCACCTCCTCAGTGAACCTATTACAGGTAACCTTGGTATGTGCTAAGTTTAAATATCGTGTATCAGTAACTTAGTAACAATGACAGCAACAATGTGTACAGATGAAAAATGAACAATAATTGGTCAGTTGCTAATGTCTGAGTTCCTAAGAAACAACTGGCTGATTATTTAGTAATGAAGTGGTATACGAAAGCTTTAAAAGGCTTCTCTCCCTCTCAAAAGTCCTTTTGAAGGGCCTTAGACTATGGTTTATGCATTTCATAGTTGATGAATGAAGGAAATATCCTGCCTGTGCACCTGTGATGAAAGGAAGTACTGCCAGCAGAGCTAGCTGGAATTTTGTAAATAATTATATGTCATTTGTGAATATCAAACTGATTTATACAAGATGGCTGTGTTACAAATGTATTAGAACTGTATGTCATATAAGATGCTGGTGTTAACATAAATTTTAGAATTGTAAGTCATGTGTATATCAAACTGATTTGTGCAGATGTTTGTGTTGAAACGTTATTTGTAAAGTGCTTGTGTTTGAAATGTATCCACAGTTTGCCCTACTGGCAAAAACAGAAATGTACATGCACTATTGTAATTGTTTAAATGTATATGTTTTAAAAGAGGAAACTGGAGGGTCAACCTCAGTCCAGCAAACTTTAGAAAAATATCTGAAATTAAATCACTTTTAGGATAGGCCATAAAGATGCTGTCTTACAGGTTACAGAGCAGCCAGAGATACAAAGTTTGTACTAGGAAGCTTTCTGTATTGTCATTGGGGTGAACTAATTACTACTCTGGAAGCATGGAGGTATGAAATTGTTTTATGACTTCCAGCACCTGCCACAGATCTGAGCAAAAGCCCTTGTGTGCGTATTTTTACAGGCAGGAGCTAAATCCTACCAGCTTCCAGCAATGGGGGTTTGCCTGGGAACTAGATGTCAGATGACAAGAAGTGATGTCATTCTGCAAGCTATCTCAGCAGTAATATTTTAGATATTATTTTGATAAGTAGTGAGACTGAGCACTCTGTATTCTGTCTTGGGCCTGACAACAAGAAGAACCATTCATCACATCATATGCCTTGCTCTATTAAGTAAGTAGGGAATAGTAACTCTCTTAGATACAGTCAGGAATATAGTGAAGCTTAGCTTAAATATTGTTTTTCTTTATTTGTCTGAGCCTGTCCTTCAATGTTATTTTAAATGTTTCCTGTGATTTTAAACTCTGATGTCACCATGAGTACATACTTAGTGTTGTCTTGTTCTTTTATTATTTATTATTAAATATATTTAAACATTTCATTGTGGCTGATCTTTGTAGAGTATTTGCATATTTATTTGGTGACAGTGTGTGCGTCACTCCTAATAGCCCTGCTCTTGGTCAAAATACCATTTGTATTGATATTAATATTACACAGTAAAATTGGACACCCTTTGTTAAGGGCCTTAAAGTAGCTGGTGAGGGGCCCTGCTGGCAGTGATAACTACTTTATAGTCTGGGCAAAAGGGGGCATACTTAGTAAACCTGTGTTAGCCTTTCCCAGGTGTGCGTGTGTAAAACAAATCTCCAAGAGTGTGTGTGTCAGCTACTAGGGCAGGGACATGAAGCATTGGTTGGACAGAGAGAGTGTTGGAGAACTTTAAAAGCGGGGAGTCTTATTAGGGATCTGGAGAAAGAGGGAGAAACCAGCCACAGGCTGACTGTGGTCTCTGTATGTTCTTAAGGGAAACTGCACTTGATGCAGAGCGCTGCATCTGGAAATACTGTGTGTATACCTGTTATCCTCCCAGTGAACGTCCCCAGTGGTGCCAGTGGTGAGGATTGAGGTTCCTTGATTACTGGCCCAGAGGTGGAGAGTCATCACATATTGGTTGGCAGTGGTGAGATATCCACGTCACAGCATCTTCAGGTCAGAAATAAACTACCCGATCTGCTCTGTTGGGCTCATTTCCTGATGCACATTATTTGGGAAGCATGAACTGTAGATGGGGTGCACCACTCCAGAGGTCACAGACCTAGGTCAACTTGTGTGAACTGGCTACATCCTAAGTGCATCACCTACAGATCACTTCTTTCTCCCAGGAATTTTTCAGCAACTTCTGAATTACATCAAAGCAGACGGATTCTCTAATGGCGTGGCTGCCCCACCATAGTGTTTAGACAGGCTGCATGACTAGAGAATGAAACTCAGTAGCATCTCAAAGCCTTAATCTTTTGTGCTTACAAGCAGTTCATTTATATTACGGTATGACCTTTTCATACATTTACCAGGTTTAGCTCTGTCATATGGGAGATGGAAAACCACAGTCTCTGGGAAGCAATCAGGATAGTTAAAAGGCTAGTTTAAGTACAGAGGCATACATGCATGAGCATAGATCCTCAGACTATCTCCATGCCAGTGGCCTAAAGACCCCGGAGACAGTGACCAGTCAGCTAGAAGGGGCCAAGAATGAAGTGGTAAGAAACCACTCGGTCTAGGTTCTTGTTCAATGCAGAAAAAATGGAAAGCAAGATGTACATAGAGAAAAGATGGTAGCCAATTAAGAGAATTAGGAGGGAGGAAAGGAATACTGCAGCAGTGATCAACAGGACATTCACTGCTATGGTAAGTTCTTACACAACTGTACTACGCCCTGACTGAAATCACTGTCACAGTATTCCAAACAAGTGGGTAATTCCCACAGCTGAAGGGAATGCAAGGGGGGGGGGCTGGCTATTTGATAGGGGATCTGTCCAAGACGCCAGAGAGGAATGACCTACCAAAGGCATTTCTGGACTGTGAAAAGGCATCAATCTTGTAGTGTTTAGTTAAGGTGTGTACAGAAGACCAGGTGGTAGCTCCCAATATGGCCCTGGCATCCACTCCTTTGTAGAAGGCCCCACAGGATGCCACTGCCCTGGTAGAGTGGGCATGAGGGCAAGGTTTTGCCATACAGAGACTAACAAATGGAGACTGACTTGGAGATCCAGCTTGTAGTTGTTTGCTTAGATACTGGTTAAGCCCAGGTTAGAGTCAATGAATGAGACAAACAGTTGATCAGTCTGTCTTACTCAGGGACTAAAACCTAGATGAGACAAACTGTTGATCAGACTCACAAATAGATTTGGTCTTGCCCAACTAAAATATCTGCTGTCTGTGAACATCTAGAGAGTATAGTGCCCCCCCCCCCCCGGTTCTGTGGGTTGGAGAAGGAAGCAGAAAGACTACTGGTGTGGTTGACAAAGAGCTCATTCACAACTTTTGGCATGAGGGAAACGTCAGCTATTAAGGTCACCATGTCCTTCTTGTGAAAAATAATGAAAGGAATACCATGATTGGCTGTAGCACTGACAAGTCTCCTGGTTGAACTAAGAGCCAGATGAAGAATAGTCTTCCAGATGCAGAATTTGAGATTTGGGGTTGCTGGTTTAAAGGGAGGCAGAGTAAGATTTTCCAGAACAAAAGTGAGGTGTCACTGAGGGGGGTACATGCTTTCTTGGAGGTCTAAGATGCAGAATCCCTTTAAGGAATTGTTTGAACTCAGGTCAAGACATAGGACGGCTGATGAGCAGTCAGGCAGAGATGACTTACAGGTGGTCCTTAATGGAGGTGTATGCCAGCACTGCATACATGAGCTCACACAGGTATTTTAGGATGGAAGGTACCTCTGATTTGTTGGGGTCCTGGTTATTCCTATGGCACTAGAAAGGAAATCTCTCTCATTTGGCTATGTGGGATTTTTGAGTGGTGGGTATCCTTATTTCTTTGAGAACCTTAATTATGTCTTCTGAAAACTGGTGCCTGAAAGGAATCAGAACCCCATCATCCACAAGCTTAGGTTTAGTGATAACAAGTTGGGATGAAGTAATGATCCATTCTGCTGAGTGATGAGGTCCACCATGTATGGCAGTTTGCAGTGTTTGCCCTTGGCTAAATGAAAAAGAAGATGGAACCAATGCTGTCTCGGCCAAAAAGGGGAGACGAGTAAGAGTTTTTTTTTTTTTTTTTTTTTTTTTTTAGTTTTTGGATTTTTAGCAGACCCTTGCAAGGAAAGGTAGTAGGTGTAAGGTACATAGGATCATCCCTGTCAATTGAAAGGAAAAAGCATCTGTCCACCAAGTATAGGTGCAAGATTTCTTGCAGCAAAAGAGGGGAAGCTGTTTGATCCTCTCTCTGGCAAACAGATCTATCTGTGGTATCCCCCAATGGTGAAGGATGCCCAGGAAGACTCATCTGTTCAGGTTTCATCTGTGAAGGTTCTCCAAGGCCCTGCTTAATGTGTCTGCCAAACTGCTGTCCTGTCATAGGATGCATATGGTGAGTAAGAACATACTTTTTTGGGTGGCCAGGTGCCATGCCCTCTATGCTAATCTGCACAGTTGATATGATCTGGTGCCTTTTTGTTTAAGTACCACATGACTGTCATGTTGTCTGTGAATACTCAAAGAGGATCTGTCTTCCAAATATGTGAGAAGACTTGAAGAGCTTGGATGAGGGGCCCTCATCTCTTTCAGGCTGATGTGTTCCCTTTGAAATTTTGGCAGACATATGGCCTGAGTAGGCCTCATCCCAGGCATCTGTGTGCATCTCCTGAACTGGAACTGGTGGGAAGAAGGGCAGTCTTAGGTTGAGTTTCACCTGATCCATCCACCAACAGAGCTACTATCTGAGGGAAGGAATGACGGTGATCGACAGACTGTTTTCAGGGATGTGATGATGATGTAAGGTATTGCCAGCTATTCCAGGAGAAGTATGGCAGTGAATGTGGGACATATGCCAGCACAGCCAGCAGGAAGTTTGTAAAGAATTATATGTCATTTGTGTATCAAACTGATTTGTACAGATGCATGTATTGAAAAATACATTTGCACAGTTACTTGTGCTAAAAATGTACCAACAGTGTGCCCTGCTGGACAGAAAAAGAAATAGATATTATTATTGCAACTGTTTCAATGTATATGTTTTAATATAGGATACTTGAAGAAAAGAGGTTAATCTCAAAACTTTGAAAATAGTTTGAAATAAAATTACCTGGCTTAGGGCATAAAGATTGTATATTACAGTTCTCAATGCAGCCAGAGACAAAAAGTCTGTACTAGGAAGATTCCTGCATTATCATTAGGGCGAACTAACTGATACTCTGGAAGGGTGGAGTTATGAAATTGTTTTATGACTTCCAGGGGCTGCAGCAGATCTTAGCAAGGCGCTGTGTGTGTTAATGAAACATATGTACTAAATCCTGACAGCTTCTAACCAAGGGGGGGGGGGGGGTTGCATGGGAACCAGAAGTCAGATGACCAGATGTATGTGATGTCAATCTGTAATCCATCGCTAAAATAATGTTTTAATACTGGCTGAGACTGAAGTCTCAGTGCACTCTGTTTTTGTAACATGACAAAGGAGGATCTCCTACTTTATCTTTGCTTGCTCTAGTAAATGAACCAGGGAGTATTAGATCAGTCAGGAAAATATAGTGAGATTAGTTAAGTACTGTTTTTCTGCATCTGTGTGACTCTATTCATCTGTGTTATTTTAATATTTCCTGTGACTGAAACTATGTAGTTTACTGTAAAACAGATATTTAGTACCTTCATGTTCTTTTATTATTTATTTAATAAATTTAAACTTTTCATTGTGGATGGTAATTTAGAGACCATTTTAAACTCTGAGAGGGCTGGCATCTACTTGGTGACACAGTGGCCACTAGTAGAAGCTTTACTGCATCGGCCAAAAATTATCACCTGTATTAATATTAATTTCACTCAGAATAATTGGGTACCCTTGTAAGAGCCTTAGAGTAGCTGGCATTGGGGTGTCTGCTGGTAGTATTATTACCTTATAGTCTGGGCAGAAGGGGGCACAGCTAGTAAATCTGTGGCAGCATTTCCCAGGTGTGTGCGCGCGTGTGTCTGTGTGTGCTTGTGCGCACGCGAGCGTGAAAATCAAATCTCAAAGTATGTGTCAGCTGCTTGGAGTAGGTACACAAAGTGTGCTGGAGGACTTGGCTTGGATACTTGGCTGATGACCCGACCCTACAGCTGTGCCAGTTGTGAGTCTTACTGGGGATCTGGAGAGAGGGAGAGAAAGGACCCAGGCCCCAGACTGACTGTGTTCTCTGTGTGCTCTTAAGGGAAATTGTGCTTGATGCAGAGAGCTACATCTGGAAATAATGGGTGTATCCATTTTTGTTCCAAGTGAACGTCCCTTTCCAGTGCCAGTGGTGAAGATTCAGGCTCCTTGATTACTGGCTCAGAGTGGACACATCACAAGGTACAATTGAATTTTTATCACATGCAGTCTGGTTACAGGGAACATTAGGAAAGTAGCTGCCTTGAATCCCAGAGCTCTTAGGATTTCCATGGCTAAGCACTGGTTGAGGAAGGAAAGGCTGTGAAAATAAGCTGTAAGATTCTGTATTTTTTCAGAGCTAGGTAAGCCTGCATCTTTTTGCTGTCCAGCCCACACCCCAGAAACACTAGGCCTTGAGTGAGCTGGAGGAAAGATTTTTTATAGGTGACAGTGATCCCCAACTGCAGGAGGAGATTGAGAGTGAACTGCAGATGTTGTAGCTAGATCTGTGGCAAGGTAGTTGGGATTAGCAGATTATCTAAACTGGAAACACTTTGAGCTGTGAAAAGACAAAAGGGAAAGCAGTGAATTGAAAGTAAGATGACCCAGTATATAACCTGAGGAATCTCCTGCAAGAGAGGGTGAAATGGTATGTGGAGGTAGGTATCCTTTAGATCCATGGATAATAGACATGCCTGATGAAGTATGAAAGGCAGCAGTGTGTGCAGTGAGAGCATTTTGATTGTCACTTTTAAGAAGGTGTTTAGCAGAGATCCAGTACAGGTCTCCACTGCCCTTCTTTTCTTGGAACTTGGAAGAGTCTAGAGTAAAAACCCTTTCCTATTAATTTTAGGGGTACTGGTTCTATGGTGCCTTGGGCCTGCAATTCTTGAAGTATGGGGTGGTAGAAGATGGACTTGGCTGTGGGGTGTAGGCTATGCTATTCAGAGGGGGAGGTTCTTTGCAAGCCATGCCATACGCCCCTTCAAAATGGTCAGTGTTTATCTTTTCCAAGCTTGAGACTGACCAAGTCTTTTGGAGTGGGGCAGGACAGGACCAAGGAGTTGGGTGGTGGTTACTTTGTAAACAGTTACAGAGACTTTTCTCCAAAGGTAAGATATGGGATCCCTCTGTGGTTGCTCTGGGAATCTCTTTTTGGGAGCCTTCTTGTATTTTTAAATGGGTCTGGAGTCTCAATAATTCCTCAGGAATATAGGCACAGAAGTTAAGAGAATCTGCTGCAGTCTTTCATTGTTTGCCTTGATCTTGTAGGGCTTTAAATAAGCTAGCAGCTAGTGGACTAAATAAAAGATCTTTGTCCAAAGCAGACTCAGTAAGTTTGACTTTGAATTCTTCTGGCATGGGTTGGTTGAACAATGTTACAAACCTGAATATGACACAGCCAGTAGCAGCTGCTCTAGAAGAGGCCTCTACAGCATAATAACTACAATTTACACCATGTCTGGCTACCTGAGTAGCCTGATTAAGAAAGGACATGTGCTGTTTGGAATCAATCCCCTCTGGATATACCATTACTTTGTTTAAAGGAGTTTAGAATAGACAACAGGTACTTTTGGTCATCTGGGTTTGACAACTAATAGCCCCAAATGCCATAGCCTATCTACAGTCCTATTGCTTTTTGTCTGAAGGAAGGGCACTGGCATTGGGAAGAAGTTTTGAATGTTTATCAAAAGAGAGAGATACTGCAGAGGGCTCTGCCAAATGATTCTTGCACAATAACTTAAGTTCATCAGGAACTGGAGGTATAGTTGAACAGGCTGGAGGTCTCACTTCCAAGAGGCTGTAATATCTTTTCTGCACCTCTGTAATCTGTCTAGACTCCAACTCAAAATGTTTCATTATCTTCTGTCAGAGGATCCAGAAGGCTTCGCCCTCATGATCAGACCACCCAACCATGGTTAAATCCTGTGTTAACACAACCAGTCATGGATTATTGCTAAAGTAACAGTCCACCTAATACAAACAGTTAACTTTTTCAGGATAATCTTGAGTGTTTTGATCATTCTGTCTACCTGACAATCTGACTGAGAGTACTGTTGGCTCAAAGTTGGATTTATGAATTCCCACACTTTGACGAACGATGAAAACTCATGGCTTGAAAATTGAGAACACTGTCACACATTACTTGTTCTGGTAATCCAGATCCAAAAATATGGACTGTTTTGTGGTACCCCTTACTGTAAAAAAAAAAAACACAGGATACTTAGAAAAACAGTTGACACACAGCAAGTAATAAAAATGTTATACTTAAATGAACTAATGCTTAAGTTTAACAATAGCAGTAAAAGAACTGTGTGTGAAATAAACTTATTTTTTGACTCAAGTTCCTAAATATGCACATACTTCACAGTTGTGAATCACTTCTCAATCTGCACAAACATATATGGCTAAAGGCTATTTATTATTAAGCCGAGGCACTAGAGTGTAAATAAATTTTCCTTTTTCTACCTGGTTCTGTTGGCCCTTGTGGGTTTTTGTATTTCTGCAACACCTTATTACTGCAAGTAAGCTGGCTTACACTTAGCCCTTACTTATGATGCAGGAACATTTGTAGGACTCTTTTAGGTGTTTAAGTAGTTGCTTGCAATACTGTTTACACTTAGCAATTTACCCAATATCTGTGGGCAGAAGATTCCAGTTAGCAGGTACAACCATGGAGAACCTTTTTTCAGAAATGGTTAATTTAACTCTGGGTCTTTATAATGTTACAGTATTATCTTGTGTGCGGAGAGCATATAGTCAAATCTTAATTCAGGCGGGCAATACCTTGAATGTGTGGGTAGACCACATATGAAGAGACACTGGAGTGATGAGTTAGTGATTTGCTGTCTCAAAAGGAAGGCAGTGGGGCTGAACCCTGGGTGACAGTGTACAACCAAAAGCTTCTTAAAGGTATTTTCAAGTGGTCTGTAGATAGATTCCACTGTAAAAGTTAACAGTTTTTCTTGTACTGTAGTCATGGAATGCTTACCACCTGAAGACCATCACTAAGCAGTTCGTTCTCCGTTTATACACAGCTGCACATCACTGCTTCTGTTGTGCAACCAGCTTTGCCGCATTGCAACAGAATTACCCTTTTGTTGACTTGAATCAGTCTGTATGGATGTGATAATTATCATGTCACAGTAATTCAGAGTTGGTATTGTGGTCACTACTTTTTCAGCAGCTTCAAACAGTTTTCTTGATCAGCTAACCAACACCATTCCTGCACCATACTCTAGTAGTCTTATCAATAGCAGTATGATATCTGCCAAGTATGGAATAAACTGACACACACTGCATCATTACCACCAGCAGTATCAGAGATGGCTTATCAGTAGGTTACTGCATACTCATATCCACATGAAGCCAATCAACACCTGTCTGAAGACCATTCCCTGTCTATAAGTGACACACACTTCAGATGCGAGGCACATATTTGGTATTTTGTTTTGGTAGTCTCAAATCCTGCAATCTCAGTCTGTTCAACAACTTGATTATTCTGTCATGCTTCTGCTTTTTAGTGCCCCAGACAAGAATGTCATCCATAGCACTGATTACCTATATGCAGCATTTTTACAGCTGACAACATCAGAAGGTAGTCTCCAGAATCTGCATCTGCTCATGGGCAAACAATAAAACAAAGGATTAACACAAATTTCATATGAGATACTGCAGTACAACCAGTGAATACACAGTAAAATATCACACTAACAGGAATACATCTGTATACTCTAACATCTCAGTATTGTCCATGGAGATATAAAGTGACAGAGCAGCTTTTGTATATAATGTGGCAACTGTTGCAGAGTTGACTTCTAAAATGTCGCATTTGTCTTGAAACGAGAATTACGGCTTTCTTCAATGTTCAATCGGTTTCTTTCAGTAGTTTCCCTCATAGATTAGTCTACAAGATCAAAAATGATCGGCTGTCTCTTATGCGCAGATCATATGACCCTGACCCTGAGTAGCATCCTGCCCTCACCAAGAATGATACCTCAGTATAAAGAAAAAAATAATTAATTTCAACAACTGGCTAAGCTTCTGGTGTCATTCAAAGGGGATCCAGTGTCTGTCAGCCTGGGATGACATGCTCAACAAGCCTCGCTGCTTCGCAAGAGACGGCTTGCACCTGTCACCCCTTGGCTTTCGAATACTGGCCAAGGCTCTTGCTGCCCCCATAGTGCCTTTTTTAGGCAAGGCTCAAAATTCAAACCTACCTCCGTAAACAGCACAAGTAAAAAAAATGAGGGTTATGCTACTCAATGCCATGAGTTTAAAATCTCAAAATGCATGCGCTCGAAGCACTCCTAATTATGGAGAACGTCGACATCTGTGCAGTAACTGAAACATGGTTCAAGGCTCCAGAGAGCACTCCAGCACTACTGGGCTACAACTCATACCACACATTTCGGCCACAGAACACGGACCGAAACACAAAAGGAGGGGGTGTATCCATATTCATCAAGGATACCCACACCTCCAGGTTAGTGGTGCAGCATGATACCTCTGAGATCATCCATGTGCAACTAACATCGGGCAAATCTGCAATGCAAAATTGTGGCCTGCTACAGATCACCCTCCATGACCCAGGACCACCACTCCGCCTTTCTGGAGACACTGGAAAACATGAAGGTCCTACTGAACACCCTGATCTTGGGAGATTTCAATTACCCTACCATAAACTGGGAAAACTACTTATACAAACTCTCAGGCTCAGCGCTTCCTGGAATTTATCAACTCAAATGCCCTGGATCAGCTGATAAACTCCTCTACCAGAGGCCACAACATATTGGACCTGGTCATCACCAACATGGGCAACAGGTGCTCTGTACCGGAGGTCAACCCATCACTGGTTAGATCAGACCATAAACTAATCACCCTGGATGTCCACACCCCACCACCACCCCCAACAAAGGAAACCACAGTGAAAAACTTTTCTAAAGCAAACTTCACCTTACTTAAGTCAGAGGTGGTAAGTTTCACAGCCTCCATGCTAAAGGATAACACTGCCCAAGATGCAGAATCCTTTACAATTGCACTCTACGAGCATCTACAAGGATGCATGGATCGTGCCATCCCTAGCAAAACCAAGACTCACTCCCCTAAGAGTAGGAAACAAGTCTGGTGAACCCCTACCATAAACAGGTTATACAACAAAATGAGGAAACTAGTTCAGAAAAAAAGCAAATCCCAAGAAGGAAAGACATCCTTGATCAGTATCAGTAAGAAACCAAGGTCCCTCATAAAATCATCCAAGGCTAACTTCGAAAGAAAAATAGCCATGGATTCGAAAGATAACCACAAAGCCTTCTTTAGCTATGTCAAGAATCTAAGTGGCAACTCACAGATATGCTCTGAGATAGTGCAAAACAGCACAAAATATACTGAACCTACTGATATTGCCAACATACTGGCAGATAGATTCAGTGCAAACTTTATCTCCCTCTCACCTTCAAAAGGGCCCACAACAATACCGGAAAAGTGTAGTGCCCCGGAAATCACAGAAGCACAGGTGAAAACAGCCCTTTCAAAAGCCAAAAACACAGCATCAATGGGGCCAGATGGTGTCCCAGGCTGCGTCTTGCACGAACTACAGAATGAACTAACCCCCCACCTAAATACACTGTTCAACCTCAGCCTCTCCACAGGCTACGTGCCCATAGAATGGCGCACAGCAATGGTTATTCCGCTATACAAAGGAGGGGCCACAACTGACCATGGTAACTATCGCCCCATAAGCCTGACTAGCCTGGTCTGCAAGGCTATGGTGCGCATCATCATGGAACGCATTAACAAAGACATTGGGAACCTCCAAACACTTGACCCGACCAAGTTCGGCTTTAAGGGCAGATCATGCCTACTAAACCTGGTTGACTTCTTCGAAACAGTTACCAAGGGAAAGGTGGTTCACACAACCTACCTTGATCTCGCCAAGGCGTTCGACACCATTCCTCACTCGGGTATTATAGAAAAACTCACTATCCTAAACATAACCCCCTACGTCACAAGATAGGTTGCCAACTGGCTTACAGACAGAACTCACACGGTAAGAATAGCGACCTCCAGGTCGGACTCTAAACCAGTCACAAGCGGTGTCCCGCAAGGCTCGGTTCTGGGACCCCTACTGTTCGGCATATATTTCTCAGAAGTTCAGGCAAACACAGGAGGACTATGGCTAACCAAGCTCGCCGATGACTGCAAACTGAGAGCCATAACTGACTCTCCGGCTGACACGGACATCCTCCAAAAAGGCCTTACTGAGACAGACACCTGGTGTCAAAGTCATGGCCTCAAGCTAAATGCCAAAAAATGCATAGTCATCCCATTTGGGAAAAACAAAACACCCACGAATTACCACATAGGCGGCAGCCCCCTTAACACAGAAGAGGTAATAAGATATCTGGGGACCCAGGTAGATAGTAATCTCTCCTTTGACAATCATATTGTCAAAGTAGTTAGGAAATCCTTCTATGTGGCCCATCTAATTACTAAGGGGTTCACATCTAGAAATAAAGAGGTTATAGTGCCCCTTTACTCATCACTCATCAGACCCATCATAGAGTACAATGTCCCATTTGGGATGTACCTCACAAGACACTTCCAACAGTTTGAAAGACCACAAAAGCACCTCACCAAGAGGGTTACTGGCCTCAAACATATGTCCTATGCAGCCCGACTGAAAAAACTCCGGCTGTACTCAGTGGCATATCGCTTACTCAGAGGTGATCTCTGCCTGACTTACATGTCCAACTCAGAATTGATGGACATGCTCCACCTAAAGAAATACAAGTCACTGCAAGCCACGCGCTCTAGTGAGCTAAACCTTGCCACAACAATAAATAGAACATGCTGGAAGGATAGATTCCTGTCACAGAGACTCCCTATGCTTTGGAACAAAATTCCCAACTACAGTAGGCAGAGCCCCTCACTAACACTCAAGAGCAGCCTTGACGAGTGGATGGGTAACAGAAAATACACCCCTGGGATCATTTCATTGGCTCTGCTTGACAGAGGCTCAGTTAATTAATCAATGGGGCGGCGAAAGCCGACACACTATGGCTAGGCTTATAAATGCCCTCGGGCAGATAGCCTAGTACCTACCTATGAACCTATGATCAGCAAAGTCACCAAAGTCAGTCTTATGCTCCATAATAATACGAGTGATACCAGCATATACAGCACAGTCTTCTGAAGCCCTTGATATCTAATAAAAAATATTTCACACATGGTAGTGTCTTCCTGGCCTTTCAGTAAGCACCTGGAATTTACTTTTTAATTTCGCACGTTTATCTTTCTTCTTCTCTTTGAAATAAAATACATTAAAGATCAGTTACAATGGTTTTTCCTACCTATTTCTGTGAGTAAAAGTTACAGTCGCCTACCTCATGTTAGTAATTGAGCAATTCTCACAGTCTTGTTTTTAATTATGATTTTTAATTTTGTAAAAAAAAATATTTTAAAAGTGTCAATGAAATGCATTACTAGTTGCTTCCTGAATTTGTTATGAACCACATTTTGATAATGTGAATCTGGGTGAAAGAAGAGAAGTAGAGTGGTGTTCATCTAGCATCTGTGATGTTCCTTGTGGCTATAGTTAGTGCACATCATTATAATTAAAACCTTTTATTTTCACCGTCCACAACTTTTTTCCTCACCTGTACAACTTGTAGTTCTTAAAAAAGAAAAGAAAGAAATGAAGAACATGAAGGAAAGCAAAAAGAGTAACATTGTTTTTAAGATTTCACAGCTTAATTTAACAAAAATAAATGTGGAAATGTGACATTTTTCTACTAACGTTTACAGTACATTAAACTCAAAAGCCACAACATGCAGCAGCTGCACTCACCAGTACACTGTGCTGTTCTCAGCATGAATGAAAACACCACAAACAATGTAAACATGCCACTCTCGGATGTTTCTTGCTAAAGCAAGCACAACTGAGGACAAGAGAGTTAGGGGTGACAAATGAATTTAAAGCTTCATTTTTTTAAGAATCAAAACACTTCTTTTCTGTAAGAGTTCTTTTATTATTTTTTCAATGCCTTTATTGAATTATCACTGAAGACATAGGTAAACATATTTATATAAAGGAAAAAAAAAAAAAACAAGTTAACGTTCACATTTGCAAACATGTTGACAGTCGCAAACATTTTGCGTCATGTATATTGGTTTTATACAATTATCAATCCAACACTACATAATTTGCTCAATTCCTGCCTTCCCTTAAAATTCACCCCTCCTCCAAAAGACTATTCTACATATATTGTTTCCACAATTTCTATTTTTTTTTCATGTAATTTGCTGCTACCCTTTTCTAAAGATTCCACTTCCAGTTCTTTTATCTCAATTACAATACTCACTATATTTCAAATAAAATTGGTTTATGCTTTGATTTCCATTTTGTAGTAATTGCTTTTTTTACTAGCCACGAGAATTAAACTTAATAAGGCTTTACGTGTAGGCAATTCATATTCTGTATCCCAACTAAAAAAAAAATAAATAAATACATTTCCTAAGTTACACCCATGTGCTCACTTCTGACACAGTGTAGGGAATTTTTACAGTCTGCCGACTTATTACACTCCAAAAACATATGTTACCAGTTATTCTCTTCCCCAGCACACCTCCAACAATTGTAATCTACCTGAGAAAAAATTCTTTGGTTGCTTGGAGTATAAAAATACTTATGCAAAGAATCAAACATTTTATATACTCTGCATGCTCAGCACTTTGTTCTATGATAATGTATGGCTCAGAGTGGCAAAAATGGACTTGTGAGGACAAATTAGTTTTCAAGATTTTGAACATGATCTTTAAATACCTTCCTGTCTTTACTGCCTGCAACAAGAAGAAATATGGCAGCCTGGAGTCTATTTGGCTTGTCCCCAGTGCCATTCACAATGGGATACAGCTTAAAACGTGGAATCCAAGACGTATGTTTTTTGTGATTCACATGCGATTTCAGGGATGTGGGTGGAGATATATATATATATATATATATATATATATATATATGTATGTCACCTTGAGCCAACAATGAACAAATGAAAAGAAAATATGTTGGTGATTCAGAGAAGCAAAACAATGAGATTCAAAATGACTGCTCAATAAAAATAAACTACTTTTTGACATTTCTTCTGAAATATAAAAAAAAGATGAAAGAAAGACCCTGCAAAGCTAGGGTATTCAGTGTGTAATACTCCAAACCTCCTATAGTAGAGGCCTATTGAATATATGCAAACACCCCTTAAAGACGTACCATTGTTTCAGCTACATGGCTTCTGAATGTCCATGACTTTTTACTTTTTCAGTTTTTATGGGTGTATTCAGGCCAATAAAGCCAAACCCCCAGTAGCTGTAAATGTGTGTTTCTGCCTTTTTTAACCTTGTTAGTACAGTTTAAGTGTACTGTCTGGCTAAACTTTAGACCCACAGAGCTAACTTCTCGAAGGCAGGTATCATAATTCTTAAACTGATACATGCAAGTGAAAACCCTTTCATTCAGAGCACACATCTGGATGCAGCAAACACCTTAAAGGGATTTCTCAACCAACAGTGACCTAGTATCTAAAAACCTAATCTCCAGACATCTTAGCGGAAGGAATATGGAGAAAGCCAAAAATAATGGGGGGTCAAAGCCCCCAAAATATGGACAATTTTAAAATATTCCTCTTACGAACTTAGAAAGATGACAAAATAACATGTTTTACATTAGCATACATTTTTTTAAAGGGTATGGAGTTTGAAACTCAAATGTATGCCTTTATTTAGTGACTTCAATCATTGATGATTTGACAGAAAACCACAAATTTTATGAGGAACAGACCAAAAATACGAAGTCAAAATCTGGACATTCTGAAAAAATCTGAACAGTTGAGAGATATGCTGCTCTCACGTTACACAGACATGGACAAACCAGCAGACAGAAAAGATGTGTCCTTGGATTAACTACAGTACAGTAAGCAGACTACTTCAGCAAGTAAAAAAAACATCCAACCAAGACACAGCTTCAGGGATCGAGCCAATAAATATCCAAGTACCAAATGATGGAAAACGCCGATGTAAAAACTTTCTTTATTAACACAAGTATAACCAGAGGTTAACGCCAATATTTCCAACTAGTAAAGCACGTTTTCGTTGCTGAAATGCAACTTCTTCAGACAATGAAAGCATCTGAATGTGTAGTTGTTTAAATACACTGATGTAAGATAACATGTGATTCCCATTAACAACTTAAAGGAATATGTCATAAAATACTGTGTGCTTGAACTTGTGAACACTTTCAGTCATAATTGTTAACTTATATACATAGGTAGAAACATATTATTATTAAAAACATAATAAATATCATAAAAAATACCTCTAGATGAGGCCAAAATAATTTTATTAATCTTAAAACGTAAAATGCTCTAAATGTTGAAATAATGATGACTACATTCTACTAGCCTTAAGTTTTAATATGGGCTTGATAGAGATATAGTCGTTCAGACCCGGTTTCTTATTTGATTCCAAAAGAATCTGCCAGTGAGTCTCCCTTTCTTCCAACCTAGCCTGCCATGGTCCTCCCCTAGGGTCCATGTTGATCCTTTCTAAAACGAAGAATCTATATTTAGCTGTAGGACATGTCTGTGTATGTTTATATAAGGCATTATTGATGTTAGCTTTTTGTACATCATACATGTGCTCGTATATCCTGCGTTTGAGAGTACGTTCTGTTTTGCCCACATAAGGATTCAGGGGAGACAACTATGGCCGATATCCAAGGGTCTACATTTCGCTCCGAGGTGGGCGAAATACGTAAACTAACTGGCCAACTTAGTGAACTTATCGGCATACTGGTGCCCTTAGGGAAGGGTTTGCAGCATGTACTGACGAGATCAAACTCACCCGTCACACCGGAAGGACAAGGAGGACCGGCATACACGGGGCACAGACAAGGTAGTGGTAACGCACTCACGGAACCTGACAATCATATACAGCATACGGATTTCTACAGAACGCCCAGGTTACTTCAACCTGATACTGTACCGGGTCCTGGGAATCCAGGAGAAGCGGAACCTCTACACACGCCACTCGGGACTTTTCAAGAATGGTACAAAGATATACCTTCTTTTACCACAATGCGGAGTCCGAAGCAAGTGAATTCAAGGACATCTAGCTTCCAGGACTCGATGACGGAACTTGAAACCAGTTTATACAGGTACCGCAAACTTAATTTAGACAATAAATATCTGCAAGAATGTCTAAACAAACGGTTGGTACCAAAAGGACTTAGGATACATAAGTATCCAAACAATGTAGCCAAAGACAGTGAATTCCATCAAGAACTTATCACAGCCTTTGATAATTGTGGACTGGCAATCGTACAAGCTATTGTACGAAATAACGAAAGGGAGATCAGTATACTGGACAAGGACATTTCAAAATACAACCAAGCAGTCATTTCTGATTTATTGTTTCAAGTACAGGAAAATAAAAACAAATATTACAAAATTAGGCAAGATCTAGATAACAAGTGTGACATTATAGTCAAAAGAAAGTGTAAAAAATTGCAGAGGGATATACGGGTTGGCTCGATCCCTGAAGCTGTGTCTTGGTTGGATTTTGTTGTTTACAGCTTCCCTCAGCTTTGTGGTTTTTGGTGCTCTATGGAGGATTCAGGGGAGACAACTATGGCCGATATCCAAGGGTCTACATTTCGCTCCGAGGTGGGCGAAATACGTAAACTAACTGGCCAACTTAGTGAACTTATCGGCATACTGGTGCCCTTAGGGAAGGGTTTGCAGCATGTACTGACGAGATCAAACTCACCCGCCACACCGGAAGGACAAGGAGGACCGGCATACACGGGGCACAGACAAGGTAGTGGTAACGCACTCACGGAACCTGACAATCATATACAGCATACGGATTTCTACAGAACGCCCAGGTTACTTCAACCTGATACTGTACCGGGTCCTGGGAATCCAGGAGAAGCGGAACCTCTACACACGCCACTCGGGACTTTTCAAGAATGGTACAAAGATATACCTTCTTTTACCACAATGCGGAGTCCGAAGCAAGTGAATTCAAGGACATCTAGCTTCCAGGACTCGATGACGGAACTTGAAACCAGTTTATACAGGTACCGCAAACTTAATTTAGACAATAAATATCTGCAAGAATGTCTAAACAAACGGTTGGTACCAAAAGGACTTAGGATACATAAGTATCCAAACAATGTAGCCAAAGACAGTGAATTCCATCAAGAACTTATCGCAGCCTTTGATAATTGTGGGCTGGCAATCGTACAAGCTATTGTACGAAATAACGAAAGGGAGATCAGTATACTGGACAAGGACATTTCAAAATACAACCAAGCAGTCATTTCTGATTTATTGTTTCAAGTACAGGAAAATAAAAACAAATATTACAAAATTAGGCAAGATATAGATAACAAGTGTGACATTATAGTCAAAAGAAAGTGTAAAAAATTGCAGAGGGATATACGGGAATACAGTGAGGGCAAACAATATCCCTTGCCACCTTCTTCCTACAACAGGAATTTCAAACATTCTAGTACGGTGTCCTTTACAAGGCATTTATTGGATGAGCAAGAACAGGGTACGGATAGACAGGATGAATGGGTGGCGGACCCATTACCTAGAAGGTCTGAAAGGATCCGTAACCAAAGAAGTACATCCCAGTCTTTTTTGCCTCTAAGTCCCCCACACAGGGGGAATACGAGGAATTACACGAACAGGCACTAAGGGATACTATACAGGACAGTGGAGATTTTGACGAGTTGGAACATAGTGCAACACACGAGTCTCAATCTCCTTTTTCCATGTGTACCTCAGGGGGCTTCACCATATATAATTACAGTCACTTGGAAATCACAGACACTTATTTTCAGCTATTTACCAAGGGACTTAAATATGTCCCTAGCAAGTATAGTGATATGACCCAAGTGATTATTGACTTGAAGCTCTTTATCAGGAAGCTCAACCTAGAGAATCTGATGTGCCACACAGACTATTATGAGGAAGACATTCCACATAAAACTAGTACATTCAACCCACCACTCCATCCCCAACTTAGGAATTTGGAAAAGAGAATAGAACAAAGGATTAGGAAACAAGGTGCATCAAAGAAAAAACATGTGACCAATTTAACATTCCCTGAGAGAGAGCTTTTGGAATCCTTGAGACAAGATTTCACCATCAGAATTATGGAACCAGACAAGGGAGGGGGAATGGTTATTATGGACCAGGCATTGTATGAAGGTAAAATGTTGAACATAATCAACAACACTAGCAGATATACAATGGTGTCTCTAAACGAGATAAATATAGCCTACAAAAAAATAGATTTGGCTATTCAAAAGTTATTAGACCTAGGATTGATTGATCAGAGCACTTATGCCTTTCTACACAACAAAGAACCCAAAATTCCTTCCATTTTTGGGGTTCCCAAGGTCCATAAAAATCCACCAAACCCCCCCCGCGACCCATAGTAGCGGCCAAAGGTTCAAAGATCTCTACTATTTCAAAATTCCTAGATTATAAGTTCAATAAATTATGGCCTAGGTCATCCCATCTTCTCAAGGACTCCTGGGAATTTTTAAAGCAGATTACCCCAGACCTGAAAGTACCCAACCTTAAATTTCTTACCATAGATGTGGTAGACCTGTTTTCTGTAATTCCACATGAAACAGGTCTACAATGGTTGGATGAGGCCATCATATCTTGTCCCAAAGCCAATCATGGGGACAGCTTTCTGATTATGAATTTAATGAAACTTGTATTACATCACAATTTCATTCATTTCGGGGGAGAATATTATAAGCAGATTTCTGGTGTCGCTATGGGGGCAAATTGTGCCCCTACATATGCAGACATCATCCTCTCCATTTGGGAAAGTAAATTTGTAACAAACAGTGCCTTTAAAAAGCACTGGGTAGCCTACTACAGGTTTTTGGATGATATTTGTATTTTCTGGACAGGGTCCAATGGTGAAATCCAGGAATTTATGGATTATCTAGCAACAACAACAGATTTTCTAAATTTTACCCACCAAATATATGAGGATAGGGTAGAGTATCTAGATGTCCTTCTCAGTAAGAGAGCACAAGGGGGTTTTAAATCTAATGTATACAGAAAACCTACCTATTCTAACAGCTATATTCACTTCAACAGCTCTCATCCAATCCATCAGAAAAGAGGTATTGTTAAAGGACAGTACGTAAGGATTTCACGTATGACGTCAGAGGACGACGACTTCCTTATGGAATGTCATAAATTGAGGTCCATGTTCCAGGATAGAGGATACCCTGTAATGTTCATTAACCAAATTCAGGAACAAGTTGCTAAGGGTAGAAAGGATAAATATATCCCAGTATTGGGAATAGGAATAAATGTACCAGGACAGAATATGTGTGATAACAAGGCAGATTTTCAACATGCCTTTATTACACAGTACAGTTCCAACTCAACAGAGATTAGGGACATCATTACACAAGAGTGGGATGCATTTATGGCCATCACTGACCTGTCCAATTTGCAAGGAAAAGAATTAAGGATGGTCTTCAGTAGGGGCAAAAATATTAAAAGTTTATTAGAACATGCCCCCATTCAGAATAAAACAACACGTGTACGTAAGGGCACATATAAATGTGGTACCTGCCCACAGTGTTCTTATATCATACAGGATGAAACAGTCACCATCACAGCCTTGGATAGAGTAGTCAAAGCAAGAGAGTATTACAATTGTAATAGCACTAGAGTAGTATATCTTGCCATCTGTCTACAATGCCCAGCATATTATGTGGGCAAAACAGAACGTACTCTCAAACGCAGGATATACGAGCACATGTATGATGTACAAAAAGCTAACATCAATAATGCCTTATATAAACATACACAGACATGTCCTACAGCTAAATATAGATTCTTCGTTTTAGAAAGGATCAACATGGACCCTAGGGGAGGACCATGGCAGGCTAGGTTGGAAGAAAGGGAGACTCACTGGCAGATTCTTTTGGAATCAAATAAGAAACCGGGTCTGAACGACTATATCTCTATCAAGCCCATATTAAAACTTAAGGCTAGTAGAATGTAGTCATCATTATTTCAACATTTAGAGCATTTTACGTTTTAAGATTAATAAAATTATTTTGGCCTCATCTAGAGGTATTTTTTATGATATTTATTATGTTTTTAATAATAATATGTTTCTACCTATGTATATAAGTTAACAATTATGACTGAAAGTGTTCACAAGTTCAAGCACACAGTATTTTATGACATATTCCTTTAAGTTGTTAATGGGAATCACATGTTATCTTACATCAGTGTATTTAAACTACACATTCAGATGCTTTCATTGTCTGAAGAAGTTGCATTTCAGCAACGAAAACGTGCTTTACTAGTTGGAAATATTGGCGTCAACCTCTGGTTATACTTGTGTTAATAAAGAAAGTTTTTACATCGGCGTTTTCCATCATTTGGTACTTGGATATTTATTGGCTCGATCCCTGAAGCTGTGTCTTGGTTGGATTTTGTTGTTTACAGCTTCCCTCAGCTTTGTGGTTTTAAGTAAAAAAAACATGGTAATGCTTGAAATGATAATCCCTTACCTGTCTACATCAAGAAATACTACACTGCCAACTAATAAACCTTGTCAACTGACGTTTAACAGAATTCCTAGTGTGCGAAATATGGAAGCAAAATATTCCCCAATCCAAAAGTATATAGCATACACAAGATAAACTGCAATCTCTAAACATATTTCACCCTTTTAAGGGCATACCAGATAAGGTAGTTCACTAGCAAACAACAACAACAACTAGCAAATCAAAGGTTACTTTAAGAAAAATAATATTTTATCATACATTCAACAAAGGCTTAGAAGTTGTTATAGCAGCAAAACAGCTACTCTGAAATGTGCTGATTATAAAGTCATTTGTACAGATAAGGGCCAGCAAGTAGCTAAAATATGTCTAGATTTTTTGAAGGCTATAAAGACTTAGCAATATTTGCTTCAGCTGCAAAATGATGGGATGGTTTGAGATTTGCCTATTCAGTCACACACAACCCATAGCCTAGCAAACCATAAAGTGTAAAGTCATATACAACACAAGCATCTGTTATAGGGCTCATACTATTGTTCATGTTTACTAATAATATATAGCTCTGCACTGGTGACTGGTTGCTAGTATATTACAGAGATGATTTGCATTACACATCAGAGATAGTAACTAAAACGATTCTCTTAAAATGGGGTAAGCAAAGTAGATCAAAGCAGTGCATATTTTGGCAAAGTAACCCTTGCCAACAAAGAGTTTATATCACAGCTTAGTACAATAATGTCAACTTCATTGCTAAGGCTAGACATTAAAACTGTTGGCACCTTCATAGAACAGAAAAAGCCGGCAGCTGAAACATGGGTCGCCAGGGAAGTACTGGTAGAAAAAAAATACTGTATGACACTCTTGCTCTGGGCAGTGTCAAAAACATGTACCATATATAGAGTGCAACCACAAGAGAAGAAATTGCTGGACTGCCATCTTACCCATTTCATCTCACTAATGTATAGATATGAAGACTCATTGGATGGACAAAAAAGAAAAAAAGGATCTCATGCCAGCAGCTACTTTTCAGTCTGCTTTTCTTTATAAAAATCCGGGTCTATATTATAAAGTCGAAAGATAAAAAGAGCGAACGCTCTTTTATCAAACACTGCAAGCCAAAAACACTAAATATCGAAGACACGGAACAGCGATTTTTTTTCCCAGGGAAAAAAATCATTGGGCCTTTTTCAGGACTTTGCCATTTGCTCCACTGTGGTGCGATCTCGAAAATGATATATTTAAGTAGGGGGTGCGGGGGGCACACCCCCCACTTTGTTTTGTGTTTGGATTTTTTTTGAAGAGCTTCAACAAAGTATTAGTTTAAGGGTGTGCACACTTATGCAACTAGCTTACTATTCGTTCTTTATTTTTTATATTTTTCCCTTAATAGATTTGTTTGTTTTTCAATTGAACTGTACAGGTTATAGGTCACATTAAAGGTGGGAAAAGTTTTGAAATGATTTATTGTGGTCTTCTTTTTTTACATCACAAAAACCTGGCATTTTAACAGAGGTGTGTACACTTTTTATATCCACAGTACCTCTCAACTCGTTTGCTCAAGAATCAGGGACAAAGTAAAAAATAATGGCGTAGATAAAGGCTTGCAATCAGGAACAAATTTTATATATTACAGAAATTCACTTAAAAAGGTACTAGAAAAAGAACTTGTGTTCTTCCCATAACGGTCCATCTGTGTTGTCGATCTTCATTCAATTTTAACTGATGGGTTCGGTTCCAACTTCTCGGAACCGACTTGGCCATTATACATAGCTCGCCCCAGCCAAAAACTCTTGAGCTAAGGCTCTACCCACAATGACTCTCTTTCCATTACCTCAGATAGAGTTTGCCTAGTAATTTAGAAAATGCAGAAGCCCTGTCTAAGATATAGCCCTATAATACCCCAGGACTAGGTCCAAACCTCCAGGAGTCTTTTGGAGGACGGGCAAGAGGATGGGATGTCAAAAATGAATGAAGATCGACAACACAGGTGGAACATTAACGAACAGGCACCACATCTGTGTGCCCTGTTCAATCACAGCCTTACCTCAGGCTATGTCCCTAACAAATGGGGCACTGCTACAGTCATCCTGCTCCATATAGGGGGAGCAACTACAGACCCTGGGAACTATCGCTCCATTAGCCTGAGTCTGGTATGCAAAACTATGGAGCGCATCATCATGGACCTGCTTAACAAAGATATAGGCAATCTTCAAACTCTTAACCCCACATAGTTTGGCTTTGTCAAGGGGAGATCCTGCCTGCTGAACCTGGTTGACTTCTTCAAGGCAGTCACCAAGGTTGTGGATGAGGGCAAGGCAGTGCATACAGCCTACCACGACCTGGCCAATGGGGTCTTTGATACCATTCCCCACTCAGATATCACTGATAAACTCACCAAACTAGGCATCAATCCTTACATCACTAGGTGGGTTGCAAACTGGCTCACAAACAGGACCCACAGAGTGAAAGTTACATTGCAAGTCAGACTTTTGATCAGTCACAAGTGGAGTCCCACAGGGCTCAGTCCTGGACCCTCTCCTGTCTGGCATCTACTTCTCAGAAGTCCAGGCCAACACAGAAGGACTCTGGCTGACCAAGTTCGCTGATGACTGCAAGCTAGGAGTCATTATCAACTCCCCAAGTGATGCAGACATCCTACAAAAGGGCCTCTCTGAGACCAATGACTGGTGTCGGAACCATGGCCTGAAGCTTACCGCCAAAAATTGCATTATCATCCCCTTTGGAAAAAAAACCCTCAGTTCCCACGAATTACCACATTGATGGGAGCCCACTGAACACTGAAGGGGCCATAAGAGATCTGTGCACCCAGGTCAACAGCCACCTTACCTTCGACCACCACACTGTGGTCAGAGAGTCCTTCTATATGGCAAATCTTATAACCAAAGGTTTCGCATTCAGGAAGAAAGAGGTCATCATCCCTCTCTACTCATCCCTCATTCGACCAATCATTGAATATAACGCCCCGTTTGGCATGTAACTGACTAGACACCTACAACAGCTGGAGATGCCACAAAAGTACCTGACAAAAATGATCCTAGGCCTTAAACACATCTCCTACATGGACAAACTCAAGAAACTTTAGCTGTTCTCAGTCTCTTATCATCTACTTAGAGGTCATCTCTGCTTGATCTGCAAAGCCATGTCTGACCCAGCCCTACTTGAAATGCTACACCTAAAGAAATCCCAATCCCCCCTGCACCACATGCTCCAGAGATCACAATCTCATTACCACAATTAACAAAACATGCTGGAAGGACAGGTGTATCTCCCAAAGACTGCCCATACACTGGAATAGGCTTCCCATTCATGTCAAGCAGAGCACCTCGCTGGCCCTCTTCAAGAGAAATCTTGATGAGTGGATGGGTAATAGAAAGTTCACTCCAGGGTTCATTCCAGTTGCCCAACTGGATATGGGCATTGTGAATTAACATTGGATGGCACGGTGCCTGGGCAACTTTTTTTTTCGGGGCTAGGCTTGTAAAGGCTCCAGGGCCATTAGCTTAGTACACACCTATGAACCTATAAGAACATAACTTCTTTATCTGATGTTGTCAATCTTCATTCATTCTTGACTGATGGGGACAGAGTCCCCAGCTACTTTAGATCCTGGGCGGCCCTAAAGAAGGATATTCCTAAGCATCACAGAGCCAAAAGATGCTCTTCCCCTGGAGACCATGTCTAATTTGTAATGAGTGATAAAGGTATGTGGAGTAGCCCAAGCTGCAGCTGCACATATGTCTTCCATAGAAGCCCTGGAATGGAAGACCGCTGAAGCACAAACAGATCTAGTAGAATGAGCTCCAACTGTAGTTGACAGCTTGAGTTTATTTTGGTTGTATACAAAGGCAATGCAGTCTCTCAGCCATTTTGACAAGGTGACCTTTGATACAGGTTTGCCCAATCTGGGTCCTGAAAATGATAGAAATAGTTGGCCTGATTTCTAGAAGATTTTGTTCTGTCCAAGTAAAAATGTAATTGTCTGTGGATGTCCAACAAGTGTAAACAGTACTCTCTTTTGCTTGTAAAATTTGGAAAGAAGACTGCTAAGTCTTTGGACTGGCTGATATTGGACTCTGATACCACTTTGGGAAGGAATGTGAGATTGGTTCTGAGTGAATACTCTTTCTTTGTGAAAAATGATATAGGGATGGTTCACACATGTCTGTAACTCTGAAATTCTCCTAGCAGATGTGATAGCTAATAGGAAGAGGGTCTTCCAAGATAAAAACTTGAGGTCACAAGTAGCTGCCGGCTCAAAGGGCTGTCGAACTTGACAATGTAAGAGTAAGGTCAAATCCCATGGCACTACAGGGTCTTTGAAAGGGGGGTTTAAATGCCAAGTGCCTTTATGAAACATTATGCATAGACGAGACATCAAAGAATAGTCATCAAACCCATTACGAAAATTTGAAATGGCACTCAAATTAACCTTAATTGTAGACATAGCGGCCCCTGTTTCACATAAGGTAGCTAAATATTCCAGGACCAGGACCGTATTAACTGATGCCGAGAAAGAGTTGCAGTTTGTACACGCCCAAATTGAAAATCTTTTCCATTTGCTTAGATAAAGCTTCCTGGTGGATGGTTTATGGAAAGCCAGAGATATTTTTGCAATGGACAGGACAAGTTACTCTGCCTTTCAATTACTGGAATTGGAGAAACCAAGCTGTTAGCTTGAGATTTTGAAGACTGGGATGCACCAGGCCCTGAGGGTGAGACAATAGGTCTGGAGCTGGTCCAGAGTCCATGGACGATGAACCAGATGAGGATAAAGAAAGTGGAACCAGACTTGACGGGGCCAGTAAGATGCAATGAGATTCACTTTGCTTCTCAGCTGATGGGCTTTCCTCAGAAACTGGGGGATCAGTGGAACTGGGGGAAAAGCATACAAGAGTCCCGGAGGCCAATTGAGAAGAAGTGCATCTCTCAGGGACTCCCTGTGAGGGGGAATTAGTTTAAAGTATCTGCTGCGTTTGTGGTTTATGGGAGAAGCGAACAGGTCACAGCAAGGCTGCCCCCCATCGGCAAAAGATCTTCATCGCTACATAGTGATTTAGAGACCACTCGTGAGGCAGGAGGATACATCTGCTCAGTTTGTCCGCAATCACACTGGAGTTCCCCAGGATATGCATTGCTATCAGAAAGTGGTTGGAAGCGATTGCCCATTGCCAAATCCTTAGATCTTTCCGACATAGAGGATAGGACATGGTTCATCTCTGTTTGTTGATATACTAGACTATGGACGTGTTGCCTGATTGGACTGCAATTGTCCCCAAAGGAAGGACAGCCTGGAATGCTTCCAGTCCTCTGATTCCTGGAGTAAGGGCAGGGCAGTGTGGATTGGAAAAATGAACGCCCACAGCAGAAAGGGTCTTTCCGTCTTTTTCACATCTGGCTAGTGTGTCTCTGACTTTTGGGCCAAACAAGGAAGTACTATCAACAGGAGCATTGATAAAGGAAGATTTAAAAGGTTCCGTGAAATCACACAAGTGCATCCAGCATGATGCCTAATGGCAATGCTCGTACCCACTGCTCTAGACGTTCCTTCGGCCGTTTGAGTAATAAACTGCATGGACGAATTTGAGATCAACTTCAGGGTGGCAAGCTGAGAGGCAACCTTATTTCGAACATCGTCAGATACTGCTCCTGCAAGGATGTCTGAAAGCTCAGTTATCAGACCCCTTTGGAGTCTAGCAAAGTGTTTCAAGAAGTTCAAGGACTGAATAGCGAAGGTCAATGAAGCAAAAACCCGCTTCCTAAATCTATCCATCGTCCGAGACTCTCAGTTAGGAGGATGGCTAGTTGAACTCTCCTCAGCGAGTTCCTTTTTGGTGGCTGCCACCACCATGACATCCACTGCTAGACACTTAGACGAATGGGACTGATCTTATGGGGCTGAAATAATCATATCTGGTCTCCAGGGAATAGGCTCTATGGAGTGAAGAACCTTCCACGCTCGCTGAACAATCAACTTAACTAGGCCGTCAGTGGGTGGGGTGACCCAAGAAGTAGAAGGGGCATGAAAAGCTTGCAAGAACACACATTCCTCGGAGGATGGGTTTGAGGGCTTCCAATCACCCCACTGTTTTAATATTTCCAGGATGTCTCCAAAAGAGACATTTCCAGGGGTGACCGTTGGGACCCTTCCACTTCATCGTAATGCGTCTTCAGTGAATGATTCTTCTGTAGAATCCAGGTGCTTCCTCTTGCATGTCCTCTTATGGGGTGGCTCAACAGAGGGAGGTTCTAAGGAGGACTCCGAAAGGGGGGACCCTGAATCGGGGTGTCTTGC
>NC_056732.1:1044862791-1044932791 GCF_019279795.1 Protopterus annectens
GCTCTTAGGTCCTCATTTCTTCATCTGTCCCACAGTGTGCATCCTACCAACTTTCTCAGGCACTTCATCTCCATCACCCCTAGCTTCTTCAACTGCTCTACACTCACTGCCCAGGTTTCTGTATCATACAGTAGTACTGGTTGTACCACTGTTTTATACACCTTACTTTTCAGCTTCTTTGACATCCTTCTGTCATATACTACACCTGACAACTCTGTGCCAGTTGGCTGCAGTCTCTATGATTCTAGCTTTGACCTCCTCATTCAGACTTCCCTTCTCCTTTCTCCTCACCTAACTCTCCTAGACTCTTGAAGCTATTAACCTGTTCTACTATTTTCCCTTCTATCTCAGTGCTCAGCTTCTTCTGATTTCCCCATTTGCTGCCATTACATCTGTTTTACCTGTACTTAGTTTCATCCCATATGCCTTCAGTTTTGTATTCCATTCCCCTATCCTTTTCTGATGTTCTTGTACATAGTCTGCCTGTAATGCCATATCATCTGCATACAGCAATTTTGTTGATCTGTCCTCTCCAACCTGTTTGCTAATGTAATCCATCACCAGTATGAATAGCAGTGGGCTCAAAGCTGAACCCTGATGCACACCCACTCCCACTGAGAACCCCACTGTGAGACCAAACCCTGTTATTACTCTAGTCACTGGGACCTTGTACATAGCTTGCACTAATTTTACCAATGTTTGTGGCACTGTGAACCACCACAACACTACCCAAATTAGCTTTCTGTAAATCTCTCCAGGGGCATTATTATTGTCAAAAGAATGAAGAGCTTGTTGTCACAGTCTTTGATGAATAAGCTTTTTTTTTCTCCTTAGCCTGTTTTGCATCCAAAAAAATATATCTGATCTTTCGGGAAAAATATAACAAAGACAACTGGATATAGCAACTTGAATCATACACCTGCCTTCTGACATCCCAATTGCAGTGATTCTCTTCAACCTTGTGTACAGTGAATAATAATTTCCCACATTCCAGTGTCTTCAATTTTTAAAACTTTTCCTTTCTTCCACAATTTTGAGCGGCTCTTTTAGCTGGTATGCCTGCATCATTGCTAACAGAGGACATCAGTGACTTGTTTATTCCTCCTGAACATTCATCTTTTCAGCTAAATGAAAACTATTATTTTGCTAGCTTTGACCAACAAACCTCAGACATAAGTTACTTATTCTTTCAAAGAAAAACAAGGTAGGATTTCTTTCCTTAGTGATCATTTCTTCTTAGGACATTCTTTCATTGTAGGTCTTTTGGTAACTACATTTCTAATTTGTCACCACCACTCTTTCTGAAAATCTTTTACTTTTTCTTCCATTATTCGTAACTACAATATTACCCAAATAATTTCTAGCTATTCTTCTACCAGTTCTTTGCACTTCTCTATTAAATTTATGCTACTTAGCATATCTGTTATGCACGGTTTACTCCTATGATGTATAGTTCACTACAAAAATGTTATTTCCACAGACTAAAATCCAGCTCAATATCAGATGTGCCCTGAATTTTTTGAATATGTTTTGCAGAGCTTTTGTCTAATTTTATATTTGCAGAACTTCTCATATTCATGCACATACAATTTCTTTTCTATATTACCATATCTTTTTATGCATCTATACATACTTTTGACACAGGTATCTGGTCACTTTTCTTGTTTGACCACAGCTTCTATACATCCTGTCATCTGTTTCTATCACAACTGGGTTATTCCCATTATAAAGTTTTATATGTAACTAGATGCCAGACTTTCAGAACTTTTTCTGTTCAAAGCTTCATTCCCAGGTTACATATTGTTTGCTACAGCAGCTTTTTTAAAGGTAGTGTTATCTCAAAACATATCAGGTATAACATTTTGAGATATCACTTTATTCTTAGAAAGCTCTGCAATGCCGTTTTGTCTTCTGGCCCTGGCATCTGTACAAGAGCTTGGATTTTTTTCTGTATAAATTTTCAGACCTTCTGATATCAAAGTTGTCTAAATTTCACATTTTGGAACCAAACTGAGGTCTCATAGAAAACTTAAATAAACAAAATAGGTGACAACCAAGAGCACACCAACAAACATAATTTATTAAAGCAAACTAAAAAATAAAAACATTTAGCACTATTGTCCCTATCAGTTGGGACTTCATCAGATTAAGTTACTCAAAACACATGACCATCTTAAAAATCATATATACTTCCCCTTTTTTCAAATACAAAAAATATCATTGGTGGAAGGTTAATTCACTAACCATGCCAAAAAAAGAATTAGATACTCTAGTCAATACCCAGGATTGTGAAAGCTTAAACTCTGTACTCAGAAAACTTAGTTACATTAAACCGCAAGCACCCATAGCTGGAAATAGGTGTGCATTATATATATATATATATATATATATATATATATATATATATATATACACACACACACACACACACACACACACACATATGTACTTCATATGGTCGACATTTCAGAATGTTGAAGACCATATGGCCAAGACCATATGATCGATATTCAAAATGTTGACCACTGGAAAAAAAGAAACGAAACACAACAAAATCTTACAATCATGCTGCAAGCAGGGGGGCTACGCCCAACTGCACCCTCCAGAACTTAAATATACCAACTCAGAGATCGCACTACAGTGTGAAATGTGGAAATCTTTCCATTCTGTACTGTACGGAGATGCCGGTTCCACATGGTCTCGACCATACGGTCTTCACCATTCTGAAATGTCGAGCGCGTGAAGGGGACCCATATATATATATATATATATATATATATATATATATATATATATATGTGTGTGTGTATATGTGTGTATATGTGTCTGTACTGCGGTGGTGGTGCTGCAGTAGCGTTGTCACCTCACAGGTAGACGCTGCACGTTCGATTCTCAGTTAGAGCGTCTTCTGTGTGTCGACATGCGTGAATGGGCGTTCCTTCACTGAAGGTTGTGTGTTAGGCCTGGCAAGCCAGCACGTAAAACTCTACTGCCAATCATTAGCGGACCGGAGTTCCGCTGTGGTGACCCCTAACCGGGAAAAGCCAAAAGACAGTTTATATAATGTATATGGGTCTGATTCATTTTGCCAAAACTTATTTCAGCAAGGCCAAATCGCCGAAAGCACAAATAAATCACCGAAAACGTATTTCTCCGAATTTCATTTCACCGAAAATAGTAGTGGCAGTGCATATGCCATTTTCCCCACTGTAGTGCGATCCTGGAGTTAGACTATATAATTGCGGGTGTGTGTGGGGGCATAGCCCCCACCTAGCTTGAATTATACTCAAGAGGGTTAGTACTTTTTAATCAAACTAGATGGGGGGAAGGGTGCCCCCACACACCCCCAACTATATATTCTAACCTCAGGATCGCACTACAGTGGGGAAAAGGGCATATACACTGCCACTACTATTTTCAGTGAAATGAAATTCGGCAAAATGAGTTTTCGTCGATTTGGCCTTGGTGGAATGAAATTCGGCAAAATGTGCTTTTGACGAAATGTACCAGATCTATATATATATATATATATATATATATATATATATATATATATAAAATAATTCAAATGGCTCATCTTTTGCAACTGAGTTACGTTACAAATTCACTTAAAATGATGCAAAATAATAACGATACCCCAAGTAGACTTAAATTCATATTGTTATATGGCCATGCATAAAAAACATTTAAATATACAAACACACATACTTTCATTTTGAAGTAAAAAATAGTTACAATTTTGTGTGTGTGTGCATATATATATATATATATATATATATATATATATATATATATATATATATATACACATACATACACACACACACACACACACACACACACACACACACACACATACATGTGGATGTATGTGTGTGTATACACATACATACACACATACATACCCAAGGGGGGAAAAATATATTCCAAAGAAACAAATGTAATTTACACAATATTTACCATAAAAAAAAAAAATATATATATATATATAAAATATAAGTTCACAAAAAGGCTGCTTTTAACCTAAGAACACTACTAATTGAAGCCATCTCACTGACACCAAAGTTGGTAGTTGAATTGTTTTTTAGTTGCCACCTGAATTCCTTTAATTCCAACCAATCTTTCTGGGCCCTCTTCCAAATCTATGTTCACACTATCCACTACACACAATTTAAAACTTTGCCCACTCCTCATCTTAATATCTTTAAAAAGTGTGTTGTGTTCGTCCATCTTTTTTATATTATATAGATGTTGATAAATTCTTACTCTGAGTGATTTTTGTTTTTTTAAAAACAGGAATGTCTTTGACACTGTGTTATACAAACCAATTTAACACTTAAACAATGGTAACGTTGCGTTACCTCAGCCTCACCAAACCCATCAATATAAAAACATGTACCTTCCACGATGTGGCAACACTGATTACAGTGCCCACAAATCCTCATTCCTTGAGAATCATCACTGGCCTTGCATCTCTCCTCTCAATCAAGTTCTTAAAACAAGTATCATTGCAAGCAAAAGTCGGGAAAGGACCCAGTTTTTGAAACTGTTCCCCCTTAACCTTAAAAATATTCCATTTTTCCCCACAACTCGCCTTATGGCTCCAAAATTTAAGTTATAGGTGCATATCATAGCTCTTCTGTAATTTAACTACAAGGTTCTTCAGTCCTCTTATTGGAAACACGTTCCCCTTTTCCTAACAAGGGGCAAAAAAACTTCTGCTGACATTTCAAATAGAGGAGTACCCTCTTTCTTCCAGTATTAACATCAATTTGGCCCACTTGCTATCAAACATATTGTCTTGGGAAACCATTCTTGCCAATCTGACCATTTGGACTTTGACTAGAGCTTTCCTGAAATTAGGGTGCTAAATGGTGAAATGTAACAAAGAACTGGAATATGTCGGCTTCCTGTAAATATTGCATTCAGATTTGAGTCTCTCTGTTCTTTGTAATTGCCGCATCCAATTTATTAATTTTATCAAATTAATAATTCATAGTGAATCTATGGAAGTCAGTGGAGGTGTTTATATACATAAAAAATTGATTTGGCCTATCTATGGAATCAACCCAAAAAATAAATATATTGTCCAGAAATTGACCATACAGGCTCAAAGAATTATAAAAGTTGGATCTAAAACAAATGGGCCATGACCAAGTTTGCAAAAAGGGGGATCACAGGCCACACCAAACGGAAGCACAGCCACACCCATTGCTAGTCTGGGTTATGTTTGTTGGTGTCCTCCTGGATGCCACTTATTTCATTTTGAATTTTACATTTACTCTTATTATACTTCAAATTATGCTACCCTTAAATCTAGTCTATAGTTGCATCACTCTCTGTCATTATCTTCTTGAATCTAACCCCACATTGAAAGATCATCAGTTCTGTTTATCACTCCTTCAGTTATCTGGGTGCTGATCAGGGTTGCCAGATTTCCAGCCCCCTAGGTAAAAAAAAAGGTCTTTCACGGCAAGTGAAGACCAAAAAAAAAAAAAAAAGGTCCACATTAAAGAACAGTAGCTCTGCACTAAACACGGAGCTTCTCGTGTTTAATGCATTGCAGTTCCGCATTCAACACAAGTAGCTCCGTGTTTAGCGATTTTGGATTGGCCCATATACCGGCATATGGGCCAATCAAAAATCACTAAACACGGAGCTTCTCATGTTTAATGCGGAACACAAGAAGCTCCATGTTTAGCAATTTTTCATTGGCCCGTATGCCAGGTATAAGGGACAATCAAAAAAAACAAAAACAAACAAACAAACAAAGCGGAGGCTGGCCGGGATTTAAACCGGCAGGGCGGGACTCGGGATCAGGCTGCTGATCTCGGGACAGTCCCACCCAAATAGGGACGTCTGGCAACCCTGGCGCTGATGAAATACCAAACAGGAGTCTAAGGAATCTTTATCTTCCTAATGGCACATTAAATGTACACAATTTGCAGTTTGCTTTGTCTAAATGTATTTGCCTGAAATATCTGTGACAATGAGATAACTATTTAATGGCAAAGGGTAAAGTTTGCTTTTAATCACTCTCATGAAATCTTGTTAATCGGTAAAAACAAGAATCCTACCTTTCTTCACAACAGCAGTCACACTATTCACTTATTCTGTTGGCTCTAATCACTTCTTAATGACACAAGCATTCTGTAATCTACATTTCCTGTTCAAATTTACTTCAGAGAAATATGGGTACTTTTTTTTGGACAAATGCCACTGGCATTACATCAGGCTTTGCATGTCATAGTCCCCAGGCTTTGTTTGCATGTCATAGTCCCCAAGCAAGCTTCTGAAACCTGAAAACAAATTTTCTGTGGCAGTTTAATTCATTCTATGCACATGTATCGTTTGATTTCACATGTAAATTTATTTTACCGATATCAGCTTCCCACATTCCACATGATCCAAATGACTAGAATAATTCACATTATATAAATTCACTCTGTGAAAAAGAATGCTAAACTTTTTATTCTTGTACTGACTGACATGTTAGAAGTTTCTGACCTATTGGTGCCACCTTGTGGACAGCATAGATTAACAGTGTACTCAAAACACTTATTTGAGGGTTTTCAGTCCCAAAGGAGCTTTAAAAGCATCTTTAGACAAATACTACAATTTGTATATATGTTTAATTTAAATTCCTCATAGTCTCCGTCAATGCTCGACCTTTCTTTTCAATATTCAGGCTTGCAAACTTGTCTCACTGTTTCTAAAACGTTCTGAGAATTCACAGTATCAAGTTTTTTCAATCAAGTAACATCCATAAATAGCTGTTCACATTTTGTACATTTTAACAAGCAAAGTCTTTTGAACACACTTGCTTTATTTTCCATATCTTTGCAAAATGCATTTTCCTAGTTCAAATCGCAAAGACCTGATTAAATGCAGGACAAGACTTACCCTTCTTGTCATATTTACAGCTGTACCTACATCCTACAGTAAAAGCTGAATTACAATGATGCAATGTTTTCTCTGGCCTCCACCACTGTTATAGTATACCGTCTCATGCTTGCATCTATTACTTTTACAAATGCCCAGCTTTTATTTTTTATTTATTTTCAAATCATTTTGACTTATTACTTCACTTAAATTATATTCACGCAATATTGAGTTAATGCTTTTATCTGTTCACTAATTATTTAACATGCTCTGCACTGATTCAGACATGTTGATATGGTTTCATTTGTTTTTCTTAATAACCTGATCCTTGTTTCATCACTTAACCAAAAACTGTTCTTTACGTATCTGTGTAGAGAATCAAGCAATCCAACAAAGTCACGGTTTGCTTTCTTCTTAATCTCAGTAACACATGAACCTATGGTCTCTAAGGTCCTGTGTTCTTGTAAATAATAAATATAAAAAAAGAGATGCCAAGTTCTTCATGGATTGTCAACACCTACTGAATTTATTTCTAAGTGCTGCTAGTTTGTCATTTTCCTTCATCAAAAGGCATTACATACCTTTACTGTGTACTCCCCAGTATTATGCAAGAATGTTGCACACTGCACCTTTTCATGTTTTTATGCTAATTCACTTGCATGGACAAATAAAACCAAATTTCTGGATCTAAAGCTTCCAGTTTTCAGCCAGGCCTCCTTCCTCCGCACAAGTATTCCAGGAATGTGCAGCTCAGCTAAATTTGACTGATAAGCAAACTTCTGTAGTGACAAATATCAACAGTCTTGAAAGCAATTGTATTTTTTCAGTTCTACAGATAAATTTATTTCTTGAAGATATTTTACAATGTCTGATCCATATCAAACCAAAACTCTCATAGCTTAAAAAAAAAAAAAAAAAAAAAAAATTGTTTTTATTTATTTTACATTTGTTAACCGGGATGGTCTAACTGGACGAGGTCCATTTACAACGGAGGCCCAGGGAGAAAAGCTCCACTTAATTAAAACAACAAACAACAAAGTAATGACATTATACATATTGTAAAAAACATTGTTATACTAGTAGTATTTAGTGATAAAATAAACAGTTGTTGTCTTTCGGCTTTTCCCGGTTAGGGGTTGCCACAGCGGAACTCTGGTCCACTAATGATTGGCAGTAGATTTTCACGAACGCCGAGGTGCCAGCTCGACATTTAACCTTCAATGAAGGCACGCCCATTTAGGAATGTCTTTCGAACGCCCACCCAACCGTGGGGAGGACATGCAGACTCCAACACAGAAGGCACTCCACGCACTATAGCCGAGAATCGAACGGGAGAACCTCTTGCTGTGAGGCAACAGAAACAGTAGGGAAAAAAAGTTCTTATCAGCAATATTTACATATGTACATTCTGTTTGATATATAAAAAACGGACAGAGATTACAACAAAGTTACTGTTTGTCAAGGGATACCATCTGTAACAACCATGCTTACTGAAGGCCTGAAATATGACAGAAAAGAGTAAGGATGGCGGTAACAGACTTGAGGATTATGTAACACATGGATAGAGCCAAGAGCTTATAAAATGAGCCTTAAGGGAGTTTTTGAATTGCATGGTATTTGATGCAGAAGTCAGAGGGAGGGAGATTATTCCAAGTTTTTGCTATACTGTGTGAAAATAGAGCTTTACCTGCTGTGTTGTTGGCTGAGGTGATAGAGAGGAGTGATTTGTTGGCAGATCGGAGTGGATGACTTGGTGTATAGTTAGTCAGTAATTGCCTTAGAGCTGGAGTTTTGTCAGGATGTTTTAGGTTGTTATATGCTATGACAAGTTGGTGATATTTAATAGCTATGGGAGCTCAAGCCACTGAAGTTGCCTAAGAGGTATAAAGTGATGGGTTGTAAAGGGGGAATTTTTTGGAAACTTGGCGATTTTGTTACAAGACTCAAGTTTGTCTAGGTCAGATTTCCTAACATAAGTGAGGATCGGGTCTGCATACATTAGTGTGGAAAGAAGGTGGGTTTGAGCTAGGGTGACCTGAGCCTGATCTGATAGAAAGTTTTTATGTCTGTATAGGGAACCCATTTTTTTATGTACCTTTTTTATAGTTTGAGAGATATGGATGTCAAAGTGGAGGTTGTTATCTATTTCGACGCCAAGGAGCTTGGTGTGGAGAGAGGGTGAAATGACAGTTCCATTACTGGAGGAGCTAGAGAAGAAGAGTGGAGAGGTTTTTGATTTGTTTGGGGTAAATAGAAGTAATTTTGTTTTGTTGGGATTTAAAATAAGTTGAGTATTTGTGACCCACCTTTCTACTGAGGCAAAAGATTCTTGGGCAAAGTGCTGTACGGTGGTAAGAGATGGGGCTGAGCAGATTAGGGTGGAATCATCTGCATACTGTTTAATAAGGCCTGCAGGATGGAGGTATGTAGTTACTGGTGAAGATAGAAAAGAGCAGTGGGCCCAAAATGGAACCTTGAGGTACACCAATGGTGGTTGGGAGTACAGGTGATAAAACTCCTTGCCACTGGACAGCTTGTTGTTGGTCTGATAGATAGTTTTTAAACCAAGCAATATTGTCAGGGGCAAAGGCTAAAGAGGTTAGGGTATCTATTAGTATGGAGTGAAAAACCATGTCAAATGCTTCAGAGAGGTCCAGGAATATAGCAGATACAAATCTGTTGCTATTTCTATGTTGGTTAACCAGGTTTGTGAAAGAGAGAAGGGCAGTGGTTGTGCTGTGGTGTGGGCGGAAGCCATGTTGTGTAGAGGAGAGGAGATTGTTTGAATTTAGGAAATATATGACCTGAGAGTGTATGCATTTCTCAAGTATCTTTGATAAAGGAGACAGAATGGCAATGGGGCGGTAGTTTGAGAAATCACAGGAGATTTCACCCTTATGAAGGGGAATAATGTAGATGATTTTCCACAGCTGAGGGATACAGGATTCCTGTATGGATTGGTTGATAAGGATTGAGACTGGGTAGGATATGGAGTCAGCACCCATTTTTAAGAAATTGGCTGGTATACCATCTGCTGCAAGACTAGTGGGTTTAAGTTTTAAGAGTTTTTTTTATTTTTTTTACTGTAGCGGTTGGGACTGGTGAGAATGTAAAGGGAGATGTGTTGTTAGGAGCTGTTGGCATGGATGAGTAGCTATTTTTGGATAGTCGAGTAGCTAGTGATTTAATGGATTCAGTAAAGTGATGATTGAATTGGGAGGCTATATTACTATCTGTTTTGTGGAGGTTGAGGTGGGAGCTGGTGTAGTGGTTTTACCAGGTTTTAGTAGGGAGTTAATTGCATGCCAGAACTTTTGAGGGTTGTATGATTATTTTGGATGTTTAGATAGTAGTTCTGTTTAGCGAGCCTTGTTTGTTTTTTGACCCGATTCCTAAGGTGTTGGCAGTTTTGTTTGGAAAGACTAGTGTTGTCTCCCTTCCAGGTTTTCCATGCCTTATCTCTGCATTTTAATAGGGCTCTAGTGGACTTACTAAGCCATGGAGCATAGTGTAGTTTAGCTCTAATTGTTCGTATGGGGGCTACTAAATCAAGGATGTTAGTAAGAGTACTATTAAAATAGTCCACTGCTTAGTCTAAGTCAAAGGTGCGTAGTGGCTCCCAGTTACATTTTCTTAACATAGAGTTGAGATCTAGAGGGTTAACATTGTGATCATTTCTGACTTGTCTACAGACTGTAGGTTTGGGTATGTTAACATGTTTACGTTGGAGGAAGGTTGGTAGGTGGTCGCTAAGTCCATCTGGCAGACAACCTATTTGGTAGTTTTGTTCAGGGTAGTTTACTAATGCCCAATCTAGTAGAGATTCCTTTTGGGACTTTTTATCTACTCTAGTAGTTTCTTGAATGAGTTGAGAGACTCCATAGAGGTTGATGTGGTTAGTGGGTTTTTTAGAATTGCAGGCTAGCCAATCAGTGTTTAAGTCTCCTAGTACTTGTATTCAGTATGCTGACGATACCACCTCTTAAACCCTAAGAAAACTAAACTTCTCCTCTTTCTACCTACACACCTCTCTCCCTCTATTAATTTCACACTTTCTTCAAATAATGGCACCCTTATCTCTCCAGACCAAACTACCAAACTTTTAGGCATAACTATTGACAACCTACTTAAATTTGACTTCCATATTAACTCCATCATAAAAGCAATGAATAGAAAATTAGGTTCCCTCTACAGAATCAAATCTTACTTAACTCCTGAAGCAAGAACTACCATAGCTAGAACCCATCTTACCTCTACTTTACTATATGCTTCCCCTATATATACTAACCTTTCTAAACATAACATCAACAAGCTTACTGCAGCCTACAACAACATTGCCAGATTTGCCACTGCCTCACCATATAAAACTCACCACTGCCTGAACCTTCATAACCTAGGGTGGCTAGAGTTACCCCACCTAATTCAATACTATCAGCTTACAATTGCCCATAAAGCCCTTTACCACCCAGAAAATACACCAATGCTCTCTACCCTTATAAAACCCTATAACAACCTAAAAAACCTTCGCTCTTCCAATAAACTACTGATTCAAACTCATCGATCAAAAAACACAGCAGGTGACTCTTTATTTTCCAACTCAGTTGGCAAAATTTGGAATCAACTTCCTCCAGACCTAACAGCCCAAACTTCCCTAACACTATTTAAAACTAAACTGAAACACTTTCTAAAGAACCACTGACTATGCTCCTGCAATAACCCCAGCTGATCTTAACCCCCTCCCATCTCCAGTATCCTTTTCATCTACTCCCTTCTCTTTTTTTTAATCTATTCACTCCTACTGAGAAATTCTCTCTTATCTATTAACTATACTTGTCTCTAAACTCTTTTGCTAACTTTTAAACTATTTAACTTCTCTGTCTCACACTATGCTTATCAGTACTCTAGTAATATCTTATCTCCCTATCACCTTTTTCTCTACATCCTCATATTGTGGTTTAAATGCCTTGTGTATTTGTACTTTAAATGCCTTACATATTTTGTATTTACTTGTGTTATCATGTAGTAGATAGCGGAGCTTTTCTCCTCGGGCCTCCACTGAAAATGGACATGCATCCAGTTGGACTAGCCCGGTTAACAAATGTAAAATAAATAAAAAATAAAAATATTGAGGGAGGTTATCTTTTGACCATTGAAGAATCTCCTCAATTATTGGAGAGTTATTACTTGGAGGGATATACGCACAGAGAATATTGATAAAAAAACAAAACAGACAGTTGTTGCAGGGTGGCTTAAAAATCCTGCAGTCTATACATTTCAAATGAATTCTCTAGACATGCATTTTACACATGGCATATAAAGTACTACAGTTAGCTTAACAGCATTAAAACTACATAGGTTCATAGGTTGGTACCAGGCTATTGGCCCTACGGCCAATACAAGTTTAGCCAAACAATTCCCCGGATATTTCTTCCCACAATATTTACTTCCCTGGACCCCTGTCTAGCAGGGTGACTGACATGATCCCCGGGGTGAATTTCCTATCTCCCATCCAATCGTCAAGGTTCCTTTTGAAGAGGGCCAAGAAGGCGCTCTGCTTGACATGTATGGGCAGTCAATTCCAGAGTATGGGGAGTCTCTGGGTCAGGAACCTATCCCTCCAGAATGTTTTGTTCATTGTAATGACAAGGTTTAGATCCCTGGAGCATGTAGCTCTGAGGGATTGGGATTTCTTTAAGTGGAGCATGTCCAACAGCTCAGGGTTTGACATGGCCTTGTATGTTAAGCAGAGATTGCCTCTGAGTAGACGATATGCCACAGAGTATAGCTGGAGTTTTTGTTAGACTGTCAGCATAGGGCATCTGCTTTAGGCCTGTGATTCTTTTAGTGAGGTACTTCTGCGGCCTTTCCAGCTGTTGCAGATGTCTTGTGAGGTACATAACAAACTGGGCGTTGTACTCTATAATGGGTCTAATGAGGGACGAGTACAGTGGGACAATGACCTCCTTTTTTTCTGGATGAAAAGCCATTAGTGATGAAGTGTGCCACATAGAAGGATTTCCTGACTGTTGTGGTGATGTGGTTATCAAATGTGAGACCACTATCCACCTGTGTCCCTAAGTCTCTCATCACGCTTTTGGTGTTTAGTGTACTGCCACCTATGTGGTAATTCATGGGTACATGGTTTTTCCCAAAGGGGATAACTATATATTTCTTGGCATTAAGCTTGGCTCTGTTTCTATAAGGTCTTTTGTAGAATATCCATATCATTTGGGGATTCAATAATGGCTCCCAGTTTGCAGTCATCTACGAACTTTGTTAGCCAGAGTCCCTTAGTGTTGGCCTGTACTTCAGAAAAGTAGATGCCAAACAAGAGCGGTCCCAGGACTGAACCCTGAGGTACTCCACTTGTCACTTGTCTGGAGCTGGATTTGGAGTCATCTACATTTACAGTCTGGGTTCTGTCAGTATGCCAGTTGGCAACCCATCGAGTGACGCAGGGATTTATGCCCAGCTTAGTAAGTTTATCTATGATTCCAGATGGTGTCCAAGGCTTTGGCGAGGTCCAATATAGGCTGTGTGGACCGCCTTACCCTTGTCCACAGATCTGGAGGCTGTATTTTTAACCTTCTTGGGTACACTTTCTATGCTCACTCAGAGAAAGGTAATTGCAGAATAACCCAAAGAATTTCTATTTCTTTCTTTAACAGAACATATTTATACTCCATTAATTAAGCTGTAGTTACAGTATCAGCTATTATAAAGCCTTTGCTTTCTAAGCTTGGATTAAACCTTCAGCTCATACTTGAGCAAATTCAACAGCATTCCCTGTAAGCCACACTGTGCTTTGTAGAGGGACTTCCTAGAAACACATCACAATGGTTTGTAATCTGTCTCTGCAGGCACTAATTTGACATAAATGGCTCCCTATTGAAACTGAAACTTTCACTGTAGAGTCCTGAGGTACCAGGGAAAAAAGCTGAAAAATACTGTAGAAGAGCAAATATTGAACTTATTTCTTCTTTAAATTTCTTTTTTTGCTGGGGGGGGGGGGCAGTCTCTCCCCCAATCTTATATATACCAAATATAAGATTGCTTTATCTTGGAGAAAAGGGAATATTCCGATAAATTCTTGGATTTTGTTTAATCAAGTCCAAATTTTTTGGCTATTTTATCTCCACATTTTGGAAACCAGCAGTACAAGTCTGAGATTTTAAATGGTTACTGTCATACAGTCATGACACTTTTGCCATCCATAACTTCTTTTTCCTATGCACTCTTTGTGCTCCTAACAGAGCTCTTGATCCATCTGCACCAACATATTATCCCCTGTTAACATTGCACCTAAGCCCTTCTGAATCAAAGGCTGTGGCATATCAGAGAACTTATGCCAAGGTGGCTCTGAAATAATTACAACACTTCTATCTTGCTCTACTGACTAAAACTACTCCAAGTTGTGCCCTAGTTTTGCTCAGTAGCATTGTACTTGTTATACTGGGTATGAACTTTGACAGACATTTCATTATGCTATTAAATTTTTGAAGAGCTTATTTATCTTGTTTCTGATTTGCTTTGAGGTATGCACTTTTTCCAAATCTGGCTTTAACTATAAATCCAAAATTAGTGACACACAACATTCACTGTTATTTGAGTTCAGACTCTTCTGTCTTAGACTGTCCAGTAGCATTAACCATACATTATGCTCTTGTTTAGCAGGCTCCAAAAAAGTAGATAATCTACTATACTAATCACAACATCCATACCTTCTGTTATTTCTGCAACAGCCCTATGGAATACTTCCAGTGTTTCTGTAATGCCAATAGCATGGTCTTAAACATCACCATCTTCTCAGCAGAACATTGAAAGTACATAGCTTTGAACTAGGCATGTCAATTCTGATTTGCAGCAAGACTTGATTCAAATATAACAAAGCAAGTACTTGGCACTGTGTACAGATGAAATTACTTCATCTGTCTTCAGTAGACAGTGTTCTCTTTTACTCACTTTTTGATCTAACAGTTAATGCTTTGTGACTTCAGTATTCTACATACCACTCAGTCAGCTCCCGCTGTTTAACAATCACACCAAAAAGCTCCCATTATTTTCACATGCTGCTCAGTTTCTTCCCTAGAGCTACCATGTATTCTCCTTGGTGCGTGGATTACTGGTACAACATCTGAAGACATTTTTATGTGGCACTGTAATGCAGCCTAATCTATTAAATAATTTTCAATATTAACACATCAGCCAACTCAGTAGTTTTCTTATTAAATTGTTCCAATTCATGTTTACTGCTTGCCTGATTAAAGGAAAACTCCACCCTCTCATACAGTTTAACTCAATTGTTAGGTTTCGTTTCTCCCTACAATATGGTTCCAGTACTGTGTAGGTGCCAGAAACCTGCTTGCATGTTTTAAAACTTGTATTTTCTTGCATTGGAGTCAAAGGAAAGGAAGGTCCACCTACTTTTTTAAAACTCAACTTCTCACATACTTTGCAGAGAAATTAATTTCCACCTGCATGAGACATCACAAACACAGTTAAATCTGTAGTTATCTGTCAGGTATTGCTGTCAATCGTAGATGGGCAGTTAAACCTGCTAATGTCAGGAACACAGCAGCTGATATACAAAAAGACAGAAAGCTATGGAACTGTTTTCCTCTTTTTATTGCAGATAGGAGGAGAACTTAACACTCCCTTTTTATAGCAAAACAAATCAATTAGATCAGTGATGGGTTTAAAGGCAATTGTCAACTATTTTGACAAATTTACATAAGCAGCAGCACCGTATTGAAATGCTAAGCTTTAAATGTTATTTATAAAAGTTTGTATGATAAGATAACTTAAATGTAGTATCAAAGATTTCTGTGACATTTAGAGGAAAGTCAGAAAATATTTTTTCTTGTAAATTAGCAATGCATTTACCATTTTCAACCCCCCCCCTCCCACACACACACAGGCCAGAACCGCAGAATGAGAGTCAGTTGGCTACCATCTCAACTAGGTGCACTGATCCTGTTCATAAAAAGGTCTTTTTTGTGACATCCTTCCAGAGGGGGAAGCACATCTGGTGCATGCAGATCCATTGTAAGAGATTCCCACTGACTTTGAGTCAGTCATCAAATTGTTAGAGTGCGAATATGATATACAGCTGAATTTAACATACATTTGCTATGTGCCCTTGCACTAAAAACACTACGGAAAGGAAATCAGAATTACTTAACCGTGTTTAAATGTGCGTGCGCACACAGACACACGCTTTTGTAAATGTACGTTATATACATACACACACACACACACAGTATATACATATATATATATATATATATATATATATATATACATACATATATATATATATATGTGTGTGTGTGTGTGTGTGTGTGTGTGTGTGCAGTATGTGTACAACATAGTATAGTTAAACATTATTAATGTATACATTCTAGTAAATGTTGCAAAAATGATTCACTTGGTCACTGTCACACATTAGCTATGTGTTGCACATGCAATCTTGGTCAGTGTCTTTGTCAGTATTTTTTTTCTTTGTATTGCTAAGTGCATTTAATAATTGTTATTATCTTTGTCAATGCAGCTGAAGTTGGCCGAAAAGGGTCCTGGGACCAGTTCACTTTCCTGATTACGAAATTATAAATAAATATGAATATGAAATAGAAAAAAGGAGGGTGAACATGACAGAAATAATTGAGAAACTAATAAGCACATTTTAAGTCTGCATCATTCATGAGATAGAAAAATCCTCCCACTGAAGGCATTGGGAAGTAGTAGAAAGACTAAGTTTGAGTCCTACTACTTTGTCACATGCAAATGCACAGCAAGGATCATTTTACTGCAGTAAGAGTTTTCACACCTCAGCATGAGAATGTGGGGGAGGGTTTGTCAAAAACTACAAAAGACTCCTCTTACAAAAAACAGTTATTTATCCATTTTCTTTTGCTACACGTAGTTAACAGCTACTTACAGTGTAGAACAAGCTCTGACAGACACATAAATGAAGCTCAGTCAGGTAAACATAGAAGCAGCTCTGTTGTAGAAGGTGTGTTTAGATGACAGTGCTTCACAGTCCTGCCATTCTATCTTAATGGCATGAAAAATCAGCACCGCTTCCTTATGTCTAGCATGAGTCATATAAAGAGGACTTGAAATGCATTCTGGGAAGAAGGAACGAAAGCAAGCAAACAAGATCATGTTACCAAGGCAGGCTCCATCATCCGCCATTTTGAGAGAAACACATTAAAATGGTAAAAGAAGCACTTGGAGTGATTTTGAGGCATTAAAATACATCAAAATACAAAGATACAATGAAAAAAAATGTTTTTTTGTTTTAAGATGGAGTTTTCCTTTAACTCTCAGCTATGTACATCAACTACAAACATCCAAGCATTATTAGGAGGTTTTTGTATCTGCCAAGAAGAGACATTCTACAATGTACCTTTATAAACACTTGAACTACTCAGTGCCTATATACTTCACTTCTCACAAGCCAAGTAACCTAGTTTATTTGAACAATTTACTGCATTTTCCAAAGGCACAACCTGAAATAACAACTCATATTACTAGGGCTGGTAACTCGGCACGTAAATATCAACTACCAATCATTAGCAGACCGGAGTTCCGCTGTAGCGACCCCTAACCGGGAAAAGCCGAAAGACGCAACATTACTATGACTGAGTAAACAAAATCTGACCCTAAAAGTTTCACTTTAAGACCAGAATACATCAACAAAGAGCAAGCAACTTTACACACATTCACATAGACACCAGTACTTTAAATGTGGAATCCAGTAAAATACTGCTTTCTCTTCTGTGATTTAGCTTACAGGAAATGCTTTTTTTGCCTTGTAAAATAAGATTTTCTGACAAACATGCATTCTTAACACATCATGTATCCCACTCTGTTTATGCATTTCTACTGCACCCAAGCATTTTGTAATTTTTCTTCCATCTTCAGAATCAATAACATGCACATCATGTAAAATTTCTTACATTCTTTGCAAAATTATTCTTCTCACCTCAAAGTTCATAGGTTTAATTAAACAATTTGTCCTTTCATTTCTTATGCCTGTAATTACACCTAGTACATGGCTTTTTATCTACCTGCATGGCAATTTCTTGGTGCCATATTTAATCTCTAATGGTTTCCTTTGTCATTGTTTTTTTATTTAATTTGATATTTTATTGCAACTAGGTTTCACATCATTATCAGTCTCATCTTTAATTTTGCTTAACTCTAATTACACAGCTAGCCTTTTTAACTGCCTATTTGTAAATTAACTTGCTCTGCACATATCCAGTACTTTACTTAGTGTCATGTTGGATTCTCTCAATAGTATGCTCCTACCTGGTAATATTAAATGCCACAGACAATTCTACCTCTTATCAGTGAATCATGCTAGTTAGCAAAGTCGCAGTCTTCCGCTTATTTCTTTAAGTCAGTTATATACTCAGCATTTGAGCCGAACACATTTTTCCTACACTGGCATTTTCCACACCTTTTTTACCCAATGAGAAATAAATGATGACTCTCCACTTCTATACACAAATCGAAATTAAAACACTATATCTAACATCTGTAATTTAACTCCTGCCAGACGACTCCAGTTACTGTCTGAAAGCTAAACGTATTTGGTCCACTAAAAGGTGTGAAGCCACGGGTAATGCCAAGCTCAATTTCTTTTTCCCCCTCTTCCTATCATGTATGTTTATCGGCAGTGTGTGCTCACATGGAAGGAAGGAGAGGAAAATGTCAATCCTCTAAACATCATGGCAACTTCTGCTGATATGAAAAATAATGATAAAAAAGCAATGGAGTGTAATGGCATAAGAACTTTAAGACATAATTGGGATTTGATTCAAGATAAAACCTATGTGGAATTATCACTTGAGACACAGGCAAATTTAAACATACAAAAGTGATAATTCAATAATTTTTTAAAAAAAAAAAAAGATAAAACATATGTTAATATGTTTTGACAAACCTTAGTGAATTTTGTGTTGACCAATCCAACTATTTTGCGAAATGATTCCTTACTGATGACATCATGGGTACTGGGACTGGGGAAGGATTATACTTTAAAACTGTACAATAGAATAGTTGAAGTTAATGATATTTTCTTAAGTCTGTGGACCCATCAGTGAGATCTTGTTATTTGTTTTGGAGACAGTATTCTTGTAGCAAGCTAACCAAGGAAATTTGATATATGGAGTTTAGTTTTTTTTTTCTTTATGCAACCTAGCAAACTGCTGGGACATGTCTACAAGACTGCTTCTGGCGACTATCATTGAAAGAGACATTAAAGGGCGATACAGAAGCTACAGGTAACTTGTAGTCTGACTTTATTTGCAGTGGTGACAGAACTAACAAGCCAAGTAGAAAACGGTGAGGAAATAGAGATACATCCCAGGGAAGGCTAGCAAATACGTCTGAGTGGAAATAATATTTTTTTGTGAAAAGCAGTTACTGTGGATAAAGGGGAGCAGTGAGACTCTGTAAGGCAATGGGTGTGCAGATGAATTTGAGTATGGAGGTTGAAAAACCACACCCAGGACAACAGTGGATGTTCCCCTTTATGCCCATGGAGCTAACATGGCTAGTCCGCAAAGGGGGTAAGACCTGGTTCCCCTTGCTTGTTGATGTGCCACAAGACTGTAGTATTGTCTGAAACCACTCTGAAGAGGTCCAGGAGGCCAAAGACAGTTCAGAGTGCTGACTGCTAAAGTACCTTGATCAGGACAAGCATCTCCTAGATTTTAGTCTGTTTGCATCTGTCCTTGGTGTTCCACACCCCTGCTCTTTTATCCCTCCTGAAAATTCTCCCCAAGCAAAAGTCCAAAGTGTCTGTGGTGACGGAATTCACTGGAGCAAGGAGAGAGAAGGGGAGACATGGATTTAAGGCTACCTGTTGTCTTCACCAAAAGATTTTTATTCTGACAAACTCCAGCACTGGGATTTGAAAAGAAAGTGTGTTGATCCTGGGACTAAAGATATTTCAGATACCACTGTATCTTTCTCATGTGGGGGCTTGCCAGCCATATCATGAGAAGGGTGGCCTAATGGTTAAGGTGTTTGCCTCACAAACACAAGGTGCAGGGTTTGAGTCTCACAAGGGATAATCGGCTAGGCTTAAAATGGCTTGGAAGAGCAGTTAGCTTAGTACTAATCTATGAACCTATGAGATCCAGACTACTGAGGTATTCCTTCACAGTAACCAAAGTCTGAGTGGAAAAGTTTAGAAACAGACCTAAATAAGGATCTACTTTTCCTCTGGAAGAAAATCTCTGAACTGAGGTGTCTAGTTGACATACCAGGAGCACAGTCCTGTGTGAGGGAGTCACTTCTGACTATTCTCTTGGTATCCCAGCTTGTGTAAGAGATCTCTCACCCAAAAAAGAGAGATTCTTGGCACTTTGAAAAAAAATTCTGCAAAGATAGGCAAGTTGTCTAAATATTGATACCCTGAGCACCTGCAATGACCTATAACTGGAACTACACACTTTGTGAACACTATTGGTGCAGTGGAAAGTACAAAGGTTAATTTATTATTTATTATTGTATTTATTTCACATTTGTTTACCAGGAAAGTCTGACTGGACACAGGTCCTTTTTCAGCAGAGGCCCGGGGAAGAAAAGCTCCTAATACAACATACACTTACTTATTCTACAGTTTTGTTTACATGAGACAATTTTTTTAACATAAAGACAATTTCATATACAAAGAAACAGTGTACAGCACTTGTGGAAGTCTAAAACAGTAAAAAAGCTAGCAATATTTACTTGCAGTACTGAATTTTCTTAATGTTATACATTATGAGTTAATATATATTTAGTTGACTATGCAAATTCCCAGGATCTCAAGGAATGTATGTGCTGCAAGCTCTAGTTAGTGGTGGGTGACAGGTAATGAAGTAGAGGTAAGAAGCAAAAAAGGGGGAGGGTTAGTGGGGGAAGTAAAGTACTAAGTAGAGGTAGATGGTTGAGAGCAGAAGGCAGTAGAGGCTTAGTCTGGAATTAAGGTAGAGAACTGATAATATGATCTACACATACAAAATCTTAAGAAATGTCTTAAGTCTGGATGAATAGGGATGTGATGATAAACATCTTACAAATCTAGTTTTACCAGGAAACTTGAAAGAAGAAAAAGAAAAGGTGACAGGTTATGAAGTGACAATTTTTGGAATTAGGGCACTATCAGAAAAGACCCAGAATTTCTTTCTCTGGCACCAGGAACATCTTTGAATGAAAATTCTTCCCCAGTTGGGACAGAGGAATAGTCCTTGGGACAGCATGGGACGAAGAACAGGTGGAAACAAAGACTTTGGTCTGGAGGATAAGGAATAATCTCCTGAATGGAGGAATTTTCTCCCACTGTAATCTTGATGAATGATATTCCGAACCCATTTGTCTGAAGCTAAACAAAATACTTCCACAAAAAATATGTTTTCAGTTAGTTAACACCACTGTCAGAAAAAAAAGTGTGCTCCATTTAAACATATGTAACAGTCTTGAGACAGTCTGTTAAAACACAACACAACATTCTTAGCTTTAAAATAACTTTCCTGAAGTGGAAAGTAACAAATTGATAAGTTTAAGAAAATGGAAGTTTTTTTCCCCAAAGGAAACTTATCTGCTCAGCAAAGGAAAGCATAAACCGACCATCAATTCTCAAAAGCCTCAGAGCAGCATACTCTTCAGTGGAGGAAAAGCTTTGCACCAAACTTGTCTTTTAGTCAGCTCAGCTCAAGCTGTTTGACTTGGCCAGACATTACATCCTTGGCAAGATATAACCCATATAGCTAAAGCTACTGCAGCAGTCGTCAATATGATCATCATCTTGGACTAGAAAACGCCTGCACATTAACAGATATAGGTTCATAGGTTCATACTAGGCTATCTGCCCTAGGGCATTTACAAGCCTACCAGTGTGTGTTTGGCTTTCGCCACCCCTTGGAATGAGTATACTGTGCCCATTTTAAGGTTTAGTTTACTGTACGTCTGTCTGGCAGTGACACAGAAGTGACCCCCGGGGTAAACCTACGATCTCCCATCCACTCAAGATTTCTCCTGAACAGAGTCAGTGAGGGGCTCTGCCTAACATGGACTGGGATTTTATTGCAGAGTGAAGGGAGCCTCTGGGTTATGAATCTGTCACTCCAGCATGTCCTATTTATTTCTGTGCTGAGGTTCAAATCTCTTGCTTGCGTAGCTCTGGTGGATTTGGATTTTCTCAGGTGGAGCATGTCCATTAATTCCGGGTTGGACATGGCCTTGTACGTTAGGCACAGATTGCGTATGAGTAGGCGGTATGCTACTGAGTAGAGCTGGAGTTTCTTTAGCCGGGCAGCATATGGCATATGTTTGAGTCCCTTGATCCTCTTGGTGAGGTACTTTTGGGGTCTTTCCAATTGCTGCAGGTGTTGGGTAAGGTACATCCCAAATGGGGCATTGTACTCAATTATGGGCCTGATGAGGGAAGAGTAAAGGGGCACAATGACCTCTCCCAATCTAGATGTGAATCCCTTCATGATAAGGTGGGCAATATAGAAGGTCTTTCCAACCACTTTGGCAATGTGAGTGTCAAACGAGAGGTTACTGTCAACTTGGTTCCCTAGGTCCCTAATTACTTCTTCCATACTTAATGGATTACCACCTATGTGGTAATTTGTGGGCACTTTGTTTTTCCCAAAGGGTATGACTATACAATTTTTGGCGTTTAGTTTAAGGCCATGGCTCTGGCACCAGTTTTCCATTTCTATGAGACCCTTTTGAAGGATGCTTGTGTCCGCTGGAGAATCAATTATGGCGCCCAGTTTGCAGTCATCTGCGAACTTGGTCAGCCACAATCCTCCCATGTTAGCCTGTACCTCAGAAAAATAAATACCGAACAAGAGAGGTCCCAGGACCGAGCCCTGTGGGACGCCACTTGTGACTGGTTTAGAGTCTGACATGGCTCCAGCAGTTCTGACTTTGTGGGTTCTGTCCTTGAGCCAGTTTGCAACCCATCTTATGACATAGAGGTTTATATTTAAGCTGGAGAGCTTGTCTATGATGCCCGAGTGGGGTATTGTGTCGAAGGCTTTTGCAAGGTCAAGGTAGGCTGTGTGAACTACCTTACCCTCGTCAATGGCCTTGGTGACTGTTTCAAAGAAGTCCACCAGGTTCAAGAGGCAGGATCTGTCCTTAGCAAAGCCGAATTGGGTAGGATCCAGTGTCTGTAGGTCCCCAATGTCTTTGTTAATGAGTTTCATAATGATCCTCTCCATTGCTTTGCAGACCAGGCTTGTCAAGCTTATGGGTCGGTAGTTTCCAGGGTCCGTAGAAGCACCTCCTTTGTGGAGTGGGACCACTGTTGCTGTACGCCATTCTTTGGGTACATATCCTGTAGTAAGGCTGAGATTAAACAGCTGCCTTATGTGTGGGTTTAGCTCTTCTTGGAGTTCATGTAGCACGCAACCCGGGACACCGTCTGGTCCCATTGATGCTGTGTTTTTAGCTTTGGAGAGGGTGGCTCTCACCTGGGCATCTGAGACGTCAGGGAGGCAACACTCTGCTGGGATAGATATTTGTCCCTTTGGGGGGGAGGGGGGAGAAAAATTTGCGCTGAACCTGTCTGCTAGTATGCTGGCAATATCTGTGGGTTTAGTGTATTTTTTACCATTTTGGACTAACTCAGAGCATATCTGGGAGTTTCCTCTCAGGTTTCTAACATAACTAAAGAAAGCCTTGTGATTATCTTTAGTGTCTTGTGCAATTTTTCTCTCAAAGTTGGCCTTGGATGATTTTATGAGTGATCGTAGTTTTTTGCTAGTAATGATTAGAGATGCCTTCCCTTTTATGGATTTTGCTCTATCATGTAGTAGCTTCCTCCTTCTGCTGTATAGCTTATTAATGGCTGGGGGTCCACCAGACAGGATGCCTGCCTTTGGGGGAATGGATCTTGGTTTTATTTGGGATTGCATGATCCATGCATTCCTGTAGGTGTCCATAGAATGCGTTTATAAAGGATTCAGCAGAGTGGGCTGTGGTTTCCACTGGCCCGGGGGCCTTGAAGGATTCTACTTCGGTCTTAAGAAGTGTGAAGTCAGCTTTTGAGAAGTTCTTCACTGTGATCTTCTGTGCTGGGGGGTGGGGTCGGGATGTAGATTTTTAGGGAGATTAACTTATGGTCCGATCTTACCAACGAGGGGTACACTTCAGGTATGGAGCATTGTGTCTCCATGTTTGTGATGATCAGGTCTAATATGTTTTCCCCTCTTGTGGGAGAGGTGACTAGTTGTTCCATAGCATTTGAGTTAATGAATTCTAGGAACCTTTGGGCTAGGGTATTGGGGCTTGAGTAATGCTCCCAGTCTATGTTTGGGTAGTTGAAGTCCCCCAATATGATGGTGTTTGGAGAGACCTTCATATTCTCCAGTGTCTTTAGGAAGGCCGAGTGGGGTTCCTGAGTTTGAGAGGGTGGTCTGTAGCATGCTACAAACTGGAGGGCAGTTTTGCTCACTGTTAGTTGCACATGGATTGTCTCCGATGCTTCGTGCATTGCCACTAACCTGGAGGTGTGGGTATCCTTGATGAATATGGATATTCCCCCTCCTTTTGTGGTTTGGTCCAAGTTCTGGGGCTGAAAAGCATGATATGAGGTATAACCTGGTAGTGCTGGGGTGCTTTCTAGAGCCTTGAACCAGGTTTCTGTCACTGCACAGACATCGATGTTCTCCATACTGAGGAGGGCTTCGAGAGTGTGCATCTTGAGGTTTAGACTTCTGGCATTGAGCAGCATTACCCTTAGTTTCTTTTTACTTGTGTTTTTTAGGGAGGTGGGTTTGCCTTTTGAGCCTTGCCTAAAAAAAGGCACTATGGGGGTGGCAAGAGCCTTTGCCAATATCCGAAAGCCCAGGGGTGACAGGTGCAAGCCATCCCTTGCGAAGCAGCATGGCTTGTCGAGCATGTCATCCCAAGCAGACAGACATTGGATCCTCTTAGAATGACAACAATACTTAAGCCAATTGTTAAAATTGATCATTTTGTCTTTGTACTGTGGCATCATTCTTGGTGAGGGTAAGATGCTGCTCAAGGTCAGGGTCATACCGGCCTGGGCTACATAATCAGAGAGCTCCTCTATGTCTCTTTTCATGTAGTCCAGGGAGGTATGTCTCAAGTCATTCACACCAGCATGGACAATGACAGAGTCATATTTGTACCTGCTTTGGAGTGACCTCAGTGCTTGTGTTATGTGGCGGATTCTAGCGCCCGACAGGCAGCTTACTGTGACCTTTTCCTTGTTCAGCTTGGTGAGCGGGACGTCTGTGTCTGACTATAGAGTCACCTATTACAAGTGTGTCAGGTATGTTGTTTAGCCTTAAGGGCTGTGACTGTTTGGCACACTGACTTTGTGAATTATGTGTTGCATGTGTTTTGTTTTGAGGTAGTGGTTGCTTGGATGTCTGCTTTGGAGGTCTCTGTTGCTTTGGTAGATTTTTATTTAGAGCCTCCGAGTATGTTTTTGTGTGTTTATGTGTTTGGTCTGCAGTTGTGGTAGGTCTATGCGAGACTGAATTTGTGGTGTGTGTGGTTTCCTTCTCCTCCTGACTGGTTATGGCAGTACTGAGTCGAGAGAGCTCAGCCTCCAGTTTGGCTATATGGTTGCATCTCTCACATATATCTGTATTTGTTGGGAGGAGGAGAGGGTTGTCTGTGTACATGAGGCAGTTGTAACATTGCCTCAAGATTCCCAGATTCACCAGCTGAATTGGAGAGGAAGCCAGCAACTGTCCCTTCGACATGCTAGAATAGCATAAGGAACTGCAATGAAACTGAATCTAGGGTACTCAAGGGGATTTTAGGAGGATGTAGTGCTTTTTTAGTTAAAAAGTGCTTACCTTATATAAAATGCCTATAGGAGCAAGTGCGGGGTTTTTAGAGTGAGAATAGAATGTTTAGATTGAGAGTTAGAGCAGTTCCAAGGGAAAAATGAAGAGCAGACTTTGTGGAGCCGGGGATACTTTAAACCTGATTAAGCAGCACTGCCTGATGCTGTGCTATACGCAAATTCGCGCTAAAGCGGGCTTTATAGCAGGGGGTTAAGAAAGAGCTAGGAAATGGCCCAAAATGGCCAATAAGCTACAAGTTACTGGGCTGGAACCACTCCTTTAAGGACAGATAGGCTGCTCAGAGCTCCCCACTCCCACTGGTGAACAAAGAAGCTTCCTCCTATCCAAATAAGGATATGGGCAAAACAGGAACTATGACACAGCCCAGAGATCAGCAATACCTGAAGACTGGACTATTCCAGTTCAGTAAAGGCGGGAAACAAGGATATTTTTTTTTTTTTCAAAGTAGCAGAAAATAGATACAGTAACAACAGTAAATGCTTTAAATCGGCTAGCACACTTGAGTGTGTAGCCTACCAGTTAAATTAAGCAAAAACAAACTTTAAAGTGCAAAAGGGTTCAGGAAAACAAACAATAATGCAGTAAATCAACTTTGCAGAGCTTGTTTAGTTATAGAAACTCGCTTTTAGGCGAGAAAAAGCAGTCGGAAATAAGTAGCCAAAAAATACTTATAAATCAATGGAAAGTCACTCTTCCACTCGCTGCTGCTTGTAGAACTCTGCAGGACACCACGAGAATCTGTGCTGAGTCAAATGAGGAAAAAATATGTAGTCTGACTATGAATGTTTTGGTTCTAACAGTTGGACCTGTGACAGAATAACCTTTTAAATGTGCAGAGTCAGAACGAATCAGCAGATATAAAGGTATAAAACATAAGGATTCTATTACATGAACAAACTCTGTTCCGGACATTTGTGCATATTATTGGCTGACTGAATTGTTATGACAAAAAGTAGCTTTGCCACTGACAAGTAAATAGCGTTCCTGTCAGCGTGGGTACAGTTTTTCCTTTAGTCTGCTTAGATTTCATAATAATACAATAACATAACTAAAAGAAGTCTATAATTCTGTTAGTTCTATAGATACTTTCTAATAAACTTGTTTAAAATTATTACTGATGGTGTTTTATTTCTTTGTATCCAACTGTGCTTTCTGTGTTGTAATTAACTAACTTGTCTCAGAATTGCAGTACTGAACCTGAAATCAATATTACTCTGTTACTGCAGGGTGATGAGTAGTTATTTTTGCCTTCATTCCACAAATTCTGCTAGCAGGAGTATAACAGAAAAATGTGGAAAAGCATATATGAATCTTCTCCATCACTGTGAGTAAAATGTACCCACCACCATTACCAGTTGCTTTATTGAAGTGAGAAGCGTAAGAGGAATGCATTGTTTTACATGGTGACGGGGGTAGTGTCTGTTTTACCCCACTCTAAGATTATCAGACCAAGCTTTGCCTACACAATACCACCAGATGTAATAATCTGGGAAATTATCTCAAACCACAGGGGTAATATATACACATCACACTTTTAAGAAAACTTAGACTTAAGTCTGTCTATTTATAATTACTTTTATTGTAATTGAAATAAAATGCATTTCCAGAAAGATTTCACTAGACTCTTTGAAACAAAACTTGCAACTGTACAGGAGTAGGATCTGTAATGAGTACAAACTCATATCTATTTAGTAGTATTTGAAAGTAGTTACAGTCCCATTTTATGGCAAAGCACCGTCTCTCTCTTGACCCAAAAAGCATCTTTCAGCATTGCCAAGTTTTCTACTGACAGAGTAGATAGGATGCAGATCTTCATCTATAATCTGAGACAAAACTACTTATATCTACTTCAGTGGCATCTGTAAGCACTAAGAATTGCTTGGCAAATTCTGCAGCTATTTACTATTTGTTCTGAGCACAGCACAGCTTTTACGTGTCCAAAGGCTTGTTCTGATTCAAATGTCCACTTCACCTTAAAGAAAGCCTTATCCTTGGTCAGGTCAGTCAGGGGGAAAACGATGGTAACAAATCAGGAACAAATTTATGATAATAGCTACCCAGGATATCTTAGTGGTTGCTGTGGGCCAGTTTATCCTTCAAACTATCTTGTTTGTTTGTCTTTTTGGCTTTTCCCGGTTAGGGGTTGCCACAGCGGAACTCCGGTCTGCTAATGATTGGCAGTCGATTTTTATGGTGCCGAGTTGCTAGCCCGACGCCCAACCTTCAACGAAAGTACACCCATTCACGCATGTCTTTCGGAGGCCACTCGACCGTGGGGAGGAGATGTAGACTCCACACAGAAGGCACTCCAGCCGAGAAACGAACAGGAGAACTTCTTGCTGTGAGGCAACAAACACTACCACTGTACCACCGCGGCTTATCCTTCAAACTATCTACACAGCCCACATTGCTGGCATCTGTCATACCTAACTCTCTCACAGCTGCATTATCAGTCAATTCAACTTGGGAAAGGGAATTTAAAACCACTTGAACTTTAGCGATATAGTTTTCCAGATCTTCAGAAAATATTACATCATTATCATCCAAGCAGGCTGCTGCATTTCAGCTGTGGTAAATTTTGTTCATCAAACTCTGGAACATTACAGGTGTTTTATGGAGACCAAAAGGTAATATTCTGTAATGGAGGAGTCCATCTGCTGTGGAAATGCCATTTTTTTCTCAGTTTTAGGGGCTAGTGGGATTTGCCAACAGCCTTAAGTTTGGTCCAAAGTGAAGAAAAATCCTTGCCCAGTTTTTCAGTCAGTATGTCCACTTGTGTTATGGGATAAGAATCAAATTTAGAAATGCTATTCAACATTTTGAAGTCACTGCAAAACCTTATAGATGCATCAGGCTTGGAGGCCAGTACAACAGGACTACTTCCCTCACTTTGGAATTTTTTCTATGACCCATGATTGAACATTTCCCGTACTGCTTGCCTAATTGCTTGAAGTTGAGATTCTGGCATCTGGTATACTTTGTAATTTACTTTCTCACCAGGCATGGCTTCTATGCTGTGCTGAATTAAACTAGTTCAACAAGGCAACCCCGGCAATATATCCTTATTTCCAAGTACAACTAAATTTATTTCTTGTTTCTGAGGCACTGATAGTACCTACCCTATTATGATGCAATATGCTGTGGAGACCTTAATGTCTCCTACAAACACACTTATTATAGAAACTCTTATTTCTCTCCAGGTTTCAGAACATTTATGTGTTATAACTGTTCTGGTTTCCTTCTTCCTGGCTGTATCACCCTGTAATTTACTTCACTGACATTTTCTATAATTTAAAAAAGTCCTTCACACTTAGCAAAGAACTTGCCTTCAGCAATGGTTATCAACACAGTAACTCCAAGTTTGTATTCTCTGAGATGACCATTTCTGTTACATGCATAATGTGCCTCCTGTGTTCTCTTAGCAAGTCATTTTTTTTCTGTGTTATTGTTCGAAAATCTCCTGAATGTTTGAAAATGCTGTATCACACTTTTAAAAGTGTTTTTTAATCCTCATGTTTCCCTTGCCAAAACTTGCAAACCTTGGAGATACCTGACACATTAAGGGTTCAAATAGGGGTGAATCCAGCTAAGGCTTGGGGTACTCATATTACTGAAATGAGCATGGATATTGCCACAGTTAGTTTCAGTTTCTTCCATCTAATTCCACGGTCATTCATAACACAGACTTTAAAGTTTTACTAGAGTGCTCAGTTGGCCTATTTATTTGATTGTGGTTTACAGAAGTCCTTAACCATCTAACTTAAAAAACATGACAAAGTTCATGCATTCCTCTTGACATATGAATGTGCCTTGGTCATTAAGAATTTCTTTGTTAATTACTACTCTAGAAAAGAAACGGCAGTAGTCCATTTGTTATGGAATTTCAATTAACACTTCACAGGGGCAATTCTTGAAGCAAATTTTGCTGCCTAATCAATTTTTACTATGGTATACCTACCAATGGAGCTAGTGTCCATTGCTATTTTCTCAAAGGGGACCTCCACAATACGTAACAGTACCAAAGGGCTATTAAATCCTGGAACTGATGCTCCATTGACATTCTGGGCAAGCTGCATAAATGTTTTCATATGCTTTACAATACCAGGTGATTAGAATCTCGCAAACATCCTAGCTTGTGTTTAATAGATTCCTAAATCTCCACCCACAATGTGACTATATGTACTAGTTTCAACACAAGTGTTGGAAGAGGCCTTGGAACTAATAAATGGCTCAGTTTCTGTTCTTTGTCTTTAGTTTTCCTGTAAAGGTGGTCATTTGTAGTTCAAAGTATGGGAATGAAGTGGGGCTGTTCTGCTCCTTTGTTTCCCCATTTACTCTTGCTATCTGTTGTTTGACTTCATGCATTGCCATCCGTTTGTGCTTTCCTGATATGGATTATCAGAGAAGGTTAGCCTAAAAAGTATTACTTTCTGGAGGGAAGTGGAGACTGTGGTCTCTTCTGTTACACATAAATGTACACGTTTTTACTCTTCAACTAGTTCATTCTCTGTAAAAGCTAACTCACAAAAATAATTTTCTGTCACATGGATATTGCCGGTCTCTTCTTCTTTTCTTATTTTACTTGCTTTACCCTTAAAATTCCACTTCTGTTTCTGACTGGATCTATGCTTTTATATAACAGGGAAAAACTTAACACGGTTTAGGGTTGTTGCTCTCCTTTCAAGGACACAACAGAGGAGTCTTTGTGGGTTCTGTTCAAGCAGCTTTATTTTATACAAACACATCACTATAGACGTTTACAGAGTTTAACTTAAGTAACTTGTATATAAACTAACAACTGCGATCATGCACGTTCTCTCCCTGACTGCTCTTTCAAAATGGCACAAGGGAATGCACGTGTCTTGGATTTATATGTGTACGTATATTCTTGACATGCTTCTTAAAGATATAGCCCACACATCCCTTGCACTCTGATCTACATCCTCCCTCTTTGAAAAATAGATTGCATAATGTTATGAGGCTATTTGGCATCCAGGTAGGATCTCGGCACTGCACAGATGCCTGTAATCTGTCCAATTTCATCAAAACCTTTTGTTGTCTGGATTTGAACAGTCTCTCCTTCTCTCAACAGACGAAGTAATCTGTTCAACCTGTGGTAATTAGATTTCTGGATATTATTTTTCTTAAATAATTGAGCCTTGACGGTTTTATTGTTCTTAGTTTTAGGCTTTAATAAACTGGAAGTAGTGGGTAGCATAGTTCTAGTTTGTCTGGAAAGTAGGCTTTGAGCAGGTGAGCCAAGAATATCGTCACGGGGTATGTTTCTAAGATTAATCAAATTCAAGAACACATCGGTATTGTCACGCTTTGACCTTTTCAAGTAATTGCTTTTCACTCTGCGATGCACGTTCAGCTAGACCACTGGACTGTGGATATTCAGGACTACTAGTGACATATACAAAGTCTCATTCTTTTGCAAATTTCTGAAACAACTGGCTAGTAAACTGAGTACCATTGTCAGAAAGAACTTTGTGTGGACTACCATGAGCTGAGAAATTACATTTCAACTTGGTAATAATGGTGATGGATGTCAGGCTAGGTAGTAGATCGATCTCAAACCAATTCGAATAAGAGTCTACCAAAACCAAGTACTGTTGACTGTTCCATTCAGAGATATCAGTTGTGACTGTAGACCAAGGTAATTCAGAAAGTGAACTTAGCTGAAGTGATTCTCTTTGCAAATGCGGTCTAGTACTGCTGCATACTGAACAAGAAAAAAGTACTCCATCAATGTCTTTTGGTAATGAAGGCCAAAATAATAATTCTCTAACTCTTCCTTTAGTGGATCTGGATCCTGGGTGACCACAATGCAAAATCTGGATATATTCTTGTTTTAGGATCTTTGAAAATAATGCCATCTTCCATCAATAATTCATCTCTGTAAGGAAAATAGGTTTGACACTAGATTGCTTTGACGGTCATCCAACATTAATGTAGTGATTGAGCTTTTGCAAAACTGGATCCGTTGGAGTGTGATCTCTTAACTCATCAAGTCTAGTGGTGGAAAAATTATGCACTGACATTACATCAATTCAAAATTCTCTGCATCAAGTTGTTCTGCCGTATTTCTGGGCAATCTGGATAAGGTATCAGCCAGATAGGGCAATTTTCCTTTCCTGTAGACCATTTTGAAATTGTACTTTTTTAATTTGAGCATCTTTCTTTGTAATCTCGCTGGACCGGAATGCAGAAGCTTCTTTAGAATAATAACTAGAGGTTGATGGTCAGTTTCAATCTGAATAGCTTGACCAAATATAATCATGAAACTTGGAACATGCAAATACTATTGTCAAAAGCTCCTTCTCAATTTGAGCATACTGCATCTCAGTCTGGGTACGTGTTCTAGATGCATAGGCTACCGGTCTGCCCTCTTGAAGTACAAGTGCACCAAGACCAAATTTTGAAGCATCACAGGAAAGTGTAACTGGTTTGTTCAAATCATAATATCTTAATGTAGGTGGGGGTGACAATGTTCTGCTTGAGGTCTTCAAATTCCTTCTGTTCCAACCATGACCATGCAACATTGTTGAGTGTTAGCTCTCTTAAAGGTGCTGTCAACTCACTAAAGTCTGTTATAAACTTGCCTAAATAGTTGACCATGACTAGGAAACGCTTTAGAGCTTGTACATTATCTGGTGCTGACATCTCAAGAATAGAAGTTTGCTTGGTCAGGTCTGGTCTCAAGCCTGTACTCGTAAACAAATATCCCACTTATGTAACTTCTGAAGTGCAAATTCAGACTTCCAGAAGATTGAGCTTCAAGTTTACTTCACATGCTCTGTCTAGAACTTTCTTCAGGTTTCTGTCATGCTCTGCTTCACCACTGCCACCAACCAGTAAATAATCTATTATTATGGCACAAGGATAACCCGAAAAAAATTGCACCACTGCATGCTGAAAGACTTCACTTGCAGAATTTATTCCAAATGGCATCCTTAGAATCTGTACCTGCCAAATGGAGTACCAAAAGTAGTTAGAAATGAGGATTTGCGATCATCACTTGCCAAAATGAACTCTTTGCAACCAAGACAGAAAATACAGTAGGATTCGGAATTAGAGCCGCAACTTCTTCGAATGTGCGCATTGGATAATACAGTCTCCTAATGCGTAGTTCAGATCTCTTGGGTGAATACATATTCTGATTTCGTCTGAGCCTTTTTTGTGCGCGGCTACCATGGATGAGACCCATTCAGTTGGTTCTGTGACCGGACAAATCACACCTTGTTGCACCATTTTATCCATTGAGCTTTACCTTTATCCTGCATAGCTATCGGAACTCTTCTTGCTGGTCTGACTACTGGAGTGTCCTCTGGATCTAATTTCATGGAATACACAACTGGAAGTTTGCCTAACTTGTCATCGAAAACATCAGCATACTCTGAGAAAATGGTTTCTGAAAAATTAGAACTTGGAAATGCACTTATGTGATGGACTTCTTTAGCAAAAGAAAGCATATTCATTCTTAAACTGTCTTTGAAACACAATAAAGATTGCACTGGTCTTCAGACTACGTAGAATAATGAGTTGTAACAGCTCAGGGCCAAATAACATAAAAGCATCACTGAGCCTTCGGTTTGAATTTCTTCACCTCCATAAGCAGCAAGTCTCGCACCACTGGCCACATTGAGTTGTTTGTTAGTTCTCTATTTAGCAAATGTGTCTGCTGATATAACATTACAACTTTGAACCAGTGTCTACTTTGAGCTCTGTGGATTTTCCATTAATCAGGACAGTAAAAAACACTTAACTCCTTTGTTAATAAATTCACTGCATCAACTCTTTCACCAAGCACTGATACAATATCTACATAGAACGCCGACTGCTTCGGCTCTACTTGATCAACTTGCTTTTTTGTGCAACCTTTCTTTGCAACTGTGAGAGGCTTACTTGATTTACAAAACTTTTGGAAATGGTTCTATTTTTTACACTTGTGACATTGCTGACCAAATGCTAAGCACTTCTCTCTTTTAGACTCATGACTTGCACCACAATTGTAACAGTTAACAATAAAGCTACATTTGGGTTTTGCTGATTCATGCTTGTACTGCACTGAGCTTGAGCTGGAGCATGCTCCCTTTTTAGAACTTTCTGGAAAGCTACATGCCTTCCTTGGAAACCCTGCAGCTGCCATGTGCTTGGGCCTGCTCTTGTTTGCCACGTGTTGCATACTATCTACATGTGCTCTGGAGCCAACTGAAACCATGCTCTTGTCACTTGCAAGCATACTTGTGTGTTTTTCTGTCACCTCATGGATTTGACAAATCTCTATGGCTTTACTCAATGTTAAATTACTGTCATGAAGTAAAAATCTTTCTCACAGCAGCACTATTAATACCACACACAAGCCTGTCCTTTATCAGCTCATCTTTTAAGTCACCAGACCGACACGTCTTAGATCTGTTTCTCAAGTCAGTTATATAAGCTGCAAATATTTCCCCTGGTTTCTGATCTCTTGTGTAAAACAAATACCGCTCTAATGTGATATTTGTCTGGGGATTACACATTTCTCTGAACTAGCACTTCAAACACTCGGGGTTTTCCCTTGATTCAGCCTGTACTACAATAGGACGGTTTTCAGCTTCTCCTTCATATACTGCTGGTGCATACACAAATGAACGCGCTCTTTCTATGACCTCTGACCTAGCTAGGTTTAGCAAAATGAATGTCCTGGTGCGTGCATCTCTATCTGCATAAGCTGCTTGTATAAAAACATTCTATTCTTGCTTATATATTCTCTAATTCTTTGCAATATTCTGAACAAATACAATGGGTAGGGGGTTTTGAAATCCATTTGCCATATTAACACATAATAGTGAAGGATTTTGCAAATAAGCACAAACATACACACATGCACATGTGGGGCGGCCACAGTGGAGCAGCGGTTAGCGTTGCCACCTCACAGCAAGAGGTTCTCTGGTTCGATCCTTGGCTGGGATGCCTTCTGTGAGGAGTCTGCATGTCCTCCCTGTGGTTGTGTGGATTTTCTCCGGGTGCTCCGGTTTCCTTCCACATCTCAAAGACATGCTGTAGGTGGATTGGACACTCTAAATTGGCCCTAGGTGTGAGTGCGAGCGTGTGTGCCTTCTGTGGAAGGTTGGGTGCTGGGGGGCAACTCGACACCGTAAAACTCCACTGCCAATCATGAGTGGACAGGTAATCCGTTGTGGTGACCCCTAACCGGGAAAAGCCGAAAGAAGAAGAAGATGCACACATGCCAGAACGTATGCCAGTATGTGTAACTTTGTCCAATGCCTTCGTGCTTCTGAATTTATACCTTTTTGGGGTTTTCAAAATTATGCTAATGGACAAACTCGCAGTACCTCTGAATAACTGGACTTTGTGAAATAAACTTCTCGGGCACTTTAGACATTTGTAATATCATTTGAAAAGCTAAAGTAATTTATCATCATTTTAAGAAACATTTCAACAACGTTACGCTGAGACTGAATAACTCAAGGGCACTGTAATACCGTTGTAATGTCATCTTTTGCAAGGAATGACCTCTTATCAGTGTAAGAAACATATCAATAACTGCACAATGCAAATAAATCGGACATTTCTCGCCCAAAACTTCAAATAATTTGAAGTAATTGAACTTTTTGAATATCTGCATACAGCACACTAAAATGTCCCCAAAGTGGCGGTACCATGCTATGGCAACTCTTTACAGTATGAGAAACACTGTAATGGTGGCACTTTGCAAATAGACACATCCAGCACAAGAAACTTTTCAGAATGGCTACACTTTGACTGTATTTCATGAAATAGTTGCACTTTACACAAAATAAACTCTTTGAAATACATGCACAGTAATGAGCACACTCTGTAACCACTTTTGCACACTTTGAGATACTTCGAATAACTTTATGCCCTTGATATAATACGAAGTCGTAGTTCTGTCAAAACACAACACTTTGCGAAAACACATGTAGTCGCGTTGCTTTATTTTTTGCTTAATGTGCCCTTTTTTGCCCTTATATTCATTCTATTCATTTAAGCCCTTTTCATGCCCAATGTACTTTTCTTATGCTTGTTTTACTCTACACATGCCCAGTTTTGCCTTGGACACACTTGTCTTACTTTAAACATACGCGTTTTTGCTTTACCATTAATCATTTCATCAAATGCCTTTATTTTAAATATTTCTTTTAGTTAAACTTTTCCTGCCTTCTACTTGCTTAATAATGAGGTTTGTGCCCTCATAATGCCCCTTTTTATCTTTTCTATCCAATAAACAGTTTGTGCTATTTCTCATTACCTTTGATTCTTTTCTAGGTCTTTTTGAGCTGTTTTCATTCAGTTTTACCTTCACTGCCATCTCCACACCTCATATCTCTGAATATTATTCGCTGCGATCCCAGTTCTGACACCATGTCGCATTCTATCTAGGACACAACAGACGAGTCTTCGTGGGCTGTGTTCAAGCAGCTATATTTTATGCAAACACATCACGATAAAAGTTTACTGACTTTAACTTTAGTAACTTATATACAGACTAACAACTGCAATCATGCATGTTTTCTCCCTGGCTGCTCTTTCAAAATGGCACTAAGGAATGCAGGTGTCTGGGATTTATACGTGCACGTATAGCATTGGCATGCATTTAGCACACACATCACTTGCACTCTGATCTATAGGGTCTCCCTGCGTTTTACCTTCAGTATGACATTCATCTCTCCCTCTCCTGAATTTTTTACACCTACTTCTCTTAGTGTATCACTGCCAGCCTGATCTCTTATTATTTTAATTGCTAGCGTCCTTCAGTAAGGCTCAATACCAGATTTATATAGCCCTTCCACCCAGAGCCAAAAGTTATCTCCTTTTATGCTTACTAACCCTAAAACTTTTCCTTTACTGGGGCTAAGTATTTCTGTTGGTATATCCTGTTGAACTTTTCTCCCCCCATATCTTCCAAAGCTCTTTGAACTGGGGAAAGTCTTTTCCGATTATCCCATTGCATGCCAGGGTAGGCACTTGAACTACTGGATATAACAGTTTGGCTACAAGGATTTTCATCTCTACCTGTTACCCTGTTAGTTGCTCTTATGAGGGGGCTGGAAACAATCAGGTAACAGAGTTAACTGATAAATGAACATATGATAGTGACAAGGGTGGTTGTAGTTGTAAAAATGGTGCCTGCCACAGATAATATTTATTAACTTTGGGATTGTTTTAATGTAATAAACAGGGAAGGGGGAGGGGAGAACAAGGGTGTGAGCAGGCAGCTCTTTGTACTGCTGCTAATGAGCCAAAGCAAAGACAAGTTTGTGTTTAAGAAACAATCACAATTGACCAAGGACTGCTCTGAAACTTTAAGTCACTTCTTAACCATTTCTCAGTTGCTCTTATGAGGGGGCTGGAAACAATCAGTTCACAGAGTTAACTGATAAGTGGACATATGATAGTGACAAGGGTGGTTGTAGTTTTTAAAATGGTGCCTGCCACAGGTAATATTTATTAACTTTGGGATTGTCTTAAGGTAATAAACAGGGAAAGGGGAGAACAAGGGTGTGAGCAGGCAGTTCTTTGTACTGCTGCTAATGAGCCAAAGCAAAGACAAGTTTGTGTTTAAGAAACAATCACAATTGACCAAGGACTGCTCTGAAACTGTAAGTCATTTCTTAACCATTTCTCAGGTGGAAAAACAGGATAACCTCGTATCAGTAGGCCACTGTGGTCTCAGTTTAAATTATCACGCACACAGTATTGATCAGCTATGGATACTATTTGCTAATAGAAGGGAATAAGATAGAAAGTGGAAGATGAGTGTGTGTGTGTGTGTGTGGGGGGGGGGGGGCTGCTTACAAGCCAAAGCAGAGTGCTCTCCAGGGGAAAATGAATAATGGCTCAAACAGGTAGACACATACTCAAAGTTAACTTTAGCTGTTTGCAGACAGTTCAGACCCGGACTGCACTTTTCTTATAAGAATGATAAAGGTGGTACCGCAGTTGAATACTTAAGAGTGGTGTTAAGTCTAGAAAAAAAGAGTACAGAGAGGAGTAAGCACTTTGAGATGATAAAGATATATTAGAAAGATTACAAAAACAAACTGAGCAAATAGCTACTATATATGCAGGAAAATGTTTTGAACCAACTACTAGTATATGCAGATACTGCTCAAACTGTAAAACATCTGTTAGAAAAACCTCAAGACAGTTATGCAGTCACAGATAAAAATATAGCGAGCAGCACCGATCACCGATACATATGTCTGGATAAGAGCTTGCAATTTCCAGTAATAAAAGATGTTCCAGTAATGCTGAATATTCAGAGACTTGGAGCCAATGTACAAAAATTATTTTCTTATGTTTCCTTGAAATGCCTTTTTAACTTGCCTACTACCAAGATCACTACATTTTTACTTACACTGTTTACATCAGCTCTTAGAAACTGTTTTTAAAACATGCATTAAATGAGCTGTTTGTGTGCTTATTAGTCTATGCATACTGAAATCCCACACTGAAATTTAAAGGACTGTGCTTTTGGGGGAAACCCAACCCTGGCCAAAAAAGTCTAATTTTAATTTTAGGTAGTTAAAGGCATTAATATCCTCAAGGTTTATATAAAGTTTTGGTGAGTTTCCAGACAGTACTCTAGCCCACTCTGCTTGGGGCCAGTGCCCCTAGGAGGATCTCTCTCCAATGCCACTAGATAAGCGTCCATTTTGTCATCTTTCACAAGTTTTTTTAAAAGACTGTTAGCACTTAGGATTCTTGATGGCTGGCTCATTAGACTGGATAGCTACAGTTGGTTAGTGCCTTGTTTTTTTGTAGGGGGCTGAGCAAATGTTGGGCAATATTACACTACTCTCTTGAACAGCTTTACCTGAGCATACTAAAGCCTTAGTAGACCTCAAGTAAGGCTTTAATGACTTTTTCCCACCTTGTACAGCAATCAGCAACTACAGTGTACGTTTTTGGCCTCAAAGAAAATGTTCACCAATAGCTGTACTTTCTTCAAGTCAACCCTTCTCGTTACACAGAGGATTCTTTTCCAGAACAAATTCACATATGGGTAAGTTTTAAGAAGGCTCACTTATTTTATCAGTCAATCAGTAATTATTCTTTCCTTTACTCTGACACAGCTTGTATTCCTTTCTTGAGTGGGGAAAATTAACTTAGGCAGAGCACATACCTTAGAAAAGTAGCTATCAAAAAGGCTCTTCTTCCCACTGAAGCCAACAATATAACATCTCCAGTGGACTTAGCTCAACTGTTCAGTTTTACAACGTGTGCCCTGAGCTTCAGGATAGATAAAAATATATTCCTTTAAACAAAGGTGAACTGAAAATAAAACCATGTTCAACCAACAAAAGGGACAACACAGTCATGAAACATAAAATAAATCTAACCCTAGCTCTTAGATCAAGATCAGAAAGATTATTCAGCACATTCGTTGGTAATAATTCACATTATAGTTAGGCCTGACATCCTTCTTTTTCTCCATTTATGCCTCTACATTGTAAGAAATTCCAATAGCTCTCCAACATGTAGAGGGAAATTCTCTTTCATTTTCCAACACACACACTCAAGTTAAGACTTCTCTTCCACTTCAATTCATAGGTTTGTACTAGGCTATCGACCACCAGGGTCTTTATAAGTCTAGCTGAGCAACCCAACCCAGGATGACTATATGGTGTGGGTATGCTAGCAAGGAGGTAGCTAAGCATTACGTGTGTATGTGTAGGGGGGGTTACTTTAGTTTGGGATTAGTTAACTTACTATCAGCCTTAGTCCATCAGAGACATGGGGGTCAGACCAGGGGCTGAATTTTGATTTACCATCCAATGATCAAGGTTTCACTTGGAAAGGGTCGGGTATGAACTTGGCTTTATGTGGATGAGGAAAAATGTATAGCCAACACTCGCACCCAAAAAAGTCATACAAAATCAAACAACAGTTTGGCATACATCTGGATTCAAACCTTGAAAGTATTCTTAAAAAAAAAAAAAAAAAAAAAAAAAACATACAGACCTGAGTATTATCTAACCACAGCACATAGCAATAATTATGTCTTTCTTCTTCCTTTACAAGAAAGCTTTGAGGAAACTCCAGTTAATTATTTTCTGACCTACAGAAGAGGAAAAATGATTGCTTCCCTGGGTAATGGCCATTATATTCCTGTGTTTGTGCATGTCTCTCTCTCCCTATCTTTCTCTCTCTCTTATATATATATATATATATATATATATATATATATACATACATGCATATATGTAGTTGTTGGGTCTGTAGTAACGAATGTGCAAAGGAGAAAATGCTCTTTTTACTTGTTTTTCAGCCATCCTGCTGCCTTACATACGAGATTGAGGTACAGCAGGACATTATAATGTGGGAAGTTGTTCTCACCATTTGGAAACACACAAGTAACCCCAGAAATTAATAAAATGTGAAAATAAGGTCTGTAGCAAATTGTAAATAAACAATGTCTACAGCAGTATTATGTAGACAGCAATGCAAACGGAGTGATTTTTTTTAAACGAATAGGCTTTCTGTTAAGTTGCACTTGCTTCTTTAGCAACAGAAAGATACCTGGATTTGTTTGTGAGATCTGTTTTGTTTAATTATCTAATCAGTATACTATAAAAAGAGGGCTGAAAGAAGCCTAACTAGAAAACATCTTCCCTTTTATGGAAGGGGACTTAAGTGTCCAGAGTAACAGCTCTGGTAGACAGAATCAACTACTGTGAAGAAAAACTTGAAAGACGCAACTAGAAATTGTTCCTGACAGTGGAATTCAGAAGGACCTGAAAACAGAAACTGTTTTTCAGCAGTATGAGTGAGGTAAATGAACATGTTTTGTTGTGCTTTTGGTAAAACAGCAAGACTTTGGTTTTGCTTGGAAAAAAAATCTGCATTTAATTATATTTGTATATAATAAATTGCATTTTTTATAAGACTTGTGGCCTCAGCTACTTCAGTCTCTTGTAACATACACTCTTTTATGGCTTCATCATTCAACATCGAAATAGTTAAACTTCACATTACAAGCTATATAGGCATAAACGTTACACTAGAAGATACATACATACAGACATGCACACAAAAGTACATTTGTTCTGTGATATCTACTTTCTCCAGTTCTTGGTTGCAGGTGAACCACTGCCTGCACCAACGATAAACAGCCACAGGGCAAAGGAAGTAATTCTAGACTGGATGTTGCTCTACCACAGGACTTGTATACACTCATTCACTCAGACACACAGCTCACACAACTGCAAGCAAGAAGGCAATGCAGAGGAAACCACAGTATCTGGTGAAAACCTATGCAGACAAAGAGAAGACAGGCAAATTCTACACAAAAGGTATGTCACACGTATGTATACATCTGTATATCTATACCTACATCCACACACCATAATCTGAGATGACTAATCCAAAATCATTTTTATCAAATGCTGTATCTGTAGCAGATAGTGTTGTCACCTAACAGCAAGAGGATCCCCGGATTGATTCTTGGCTGGGGTGTGTTCTGTCTGGAGTTTGCATGTTGTCCCTGTGTCCAAGTGGGTTTTCTCCAGGTGCTCTATTTCCTCCCACATTCCAAAGACATAAAAGTGGTGGACTGGACACACTAAATTGGCCATAAGTGTGACTGTGTGTATTTTAGAACAACAACCGAAGCAGAGCTAGCCACAAGGAGACGTGAATCTTGGCTCTAGATTATTGTCACTAATGATATACCCTGACCTCACATATAAAAATAGGGAAAAAAAAAATTGTGAATGGATAGACACCAATGAGAAAAACATGGCTGAAGGTTGATTTAGGTGTAATGCTAAAACTGCATTTTCATTAGTGGGCATTCTCCACACTCCTTTCAGATGGCCATACCTATATATATCTGCAAGAAATATAATCAATTAAAAGATTATTGAACCTTGGGAAAAGCAGTCTCCCCATAACCAAAAAGTGCTGAACCATATGAATTCAGCAGATAGTATTCATTCAATCAGTATAACTGTCAACTTACTTTTGTGAGCTATACAACAGACACACACACTACATTAGATACACAGATATATAACTACACACATGCATATACATCTCTGTATTTCACGGTCAGTGAATATATTTAACATACAAACTGGTTTGCCAATTTAGTAGTTTTTTGCTTTTTAGTAATTTAAAACTGTGTAAAGATGTCATTACATACAATAAAGATAAGTTTCTAGCCCAACGATGAATAAATACAACTACCCAACACAAACTTCACTAGTCCCACAGCACTAGTTCTGCTGAAAGCAGCTACCTCTACAACATCTATCAGCTGTGAGTTGTGGTTCCTGTGGTACAGGGTTTGATTCCCTTAGCCCTCCCTTGCCTGATGTGTGATCGTGAGCAAGTTACTTAATCAGACATTATTCTTGGATCACTCCTGAAAACAGACTGTGTGTCCAGTGTGCCTACCTGGTTAACAAACTATTATTATTATCTATACCACAAGTTACTAGACTTCCGGAATGAGATAATTTCAGAGTCCCTCCAAAATCTATATGGTCATTCAGATATCATTCATAATTCTGGAAGTGCCCCATCCCACCTCATACTTCAATGTAAGTAGCCAGGGACCTGTCTCAATCTTGTCAATGACAGCATGTATTTTCAATAACTGTTCCGTTCTCTGCAGTACCTTTTTCCTACAGTCTCTCCTTCCATGTTCTGCCATTATCCTCCCTTTACCTTTCTATTCCTGCTGCAATTTCTGCTTTCAAGAAAATCCTATAAGTTCTAATTACTGACAAATATGCTGGTGGTGTATACCTTGGCTCTAGATGATTGTCACATTTGAAGTGACTGCCTGACACAGTCTGCAAAAATGGGAAAAAGTGGTTGTAGATGGATGGATGCAACCCCTGAAGGTCTTGGATCTAAGTGACCATCTGTGTTTGTGCCATTACAGATCTGCTGTCATGCTACATCTGCAACTTTTCCTTACTCTTATCAAACCCTAAGGCAAACAATCAGAGTACTGTGACCTCCCTCAAACAGATCAACAGAGGAGAGTTAATCTATAAATTGTTCATAATGCTAGATAAAAATAAGTCTATTAGCAAGGTTCAATGAAGTAGTCTACAAGCTGCAGTAAATATGTTTACAATGTCAGTGCACTCACCTGATCCCATGACAGCACAGATCAACACCATAGAGTTGTATTTAATTTCAGGAGCACTCCTCTCATCAGACAACAGCCTGTGTAGTACCTGGACTAACTTTGCGTTTTCTAGATCTTTCTCTGCCGTACCTGTAATATGCAAAACAAACTGCTGAGCAGCTGCATACCATTAACACAATGTACAATAATGTCACCACAATGTACAATGAGTTAGTTTAGCATTCTATTAAATCAGAAAGTGTACCTCAAAAATGAAGTATATCAGAATAAAAGAAGCACCAACGGAGCAGTTAAAGCACAAGGCTGTTCCATTTTTATGAAGAATAAAATCACAGTGATAAGGAGTTTAACACTGAGAGGTTGCATCTTACAGCTTGGGTCACACAAAGATGACAGACTAAACCAGCTGATCCAATTATCATCAGATCTGACACTTATGGACAGAAAGAAAAAAAAATATCTCTTTTGTGGAAACCTGGTAAAAGGATTACATGTAATGAATCCATGGTGTTTGTGGACATGGACTATTCGTCAGTTACTTGGAAAAGATGTGCCGATTTCATACCAGTACATGCTAAATTCAAGGTGAAGGATTTAAGAAAATCTAAACTATATTCACAACAGGAGCTAGGACTTTTGAACTGCCAGCAGAAGCAATGAGTGTTTTAGATGTCAATGGAGTTGTGGACACAAAAAATATTTTGAGTCAAACAAACAGCACAGTGCTGAATAAGCAGCAGGTTCCTGCTGCTAGGAGAAGAGGTCCAGAAGAGATGCTCCCTTTTTTAAAAAAAAATCTTATTGCTGAAACTCAGGGCAAACCTCCTGCAGAAATAAGAAAAAATGCTGGGGGAGATAATGCAAGATTTAAAAAAAAGGGGGGGGGGTGTCCCTAAGCAAGTAAGAATTAAAAAGTAAAGTCATGGGCACTTAGAAGCCATGCAGCTGAAACACTGGCATGCTTTTAAGAAGTCATTTGCATATATCCTGTGGGCCTCCACTACAGGAGATTTAAAGTTTTACATAGTCAAGACTCTAGCTTGGCTGGGTCTTTCTTGCATTTTTTTTTCTAAATGGTTTGACAGTGTGACCATTTTACCCTTTTAAAGCAGGTAAGTGTGGAGGAAGAAGCAAGGATCTGACAAAACGGTACAGGTAAAATAAAAGAGTACCTTGTAGAGTAGAGTCTTCAGGAAAGAAGGGGGTATTTGCAATCAATATATAACAGGGTTTATTACAAGGATTTGAGAAACTGGATATTATTAACTTACGGGAAATCACTCAAATCTTTACAACACAGGACTTTGACTATATACTGCCCTTATGGTAGGTCACAATGTTAGGTCCCGAGAACAGGGGGAGTTATTGTCAGTTGGGACCATCAAAAAAAAGTCAGTCAGTATAATGACACAAATTTTAGAAGATGAAAATTCAGGTATATATTACAGGCAGTGAATTTTGGTGCAATACTGTACCACTTTTCAAACACTGCTCAATCTGGGCTTTGCATCCAGGGTTTACTGATGGCTGCAAAGAAGTTATCAATGTGTTGTGATTCACTTACGTTGCTGGTCACATATTTATGTTGTTGACCAATTATGATATAATGATATATAAACCCTTCAGGAAGGTCTAATGCAAACAAATGTTTGATCCCAAAGCCATGGCTTAAAGCTCAATGCCAAAACATGCATTACAGTAACTTTTTGGAAGTCAACCACCCTGTGTAACTACATCAACAATAAAACACCCCTAAAAGTTGATTCACTAGTCAGGGATCATCTGGGGACTCATGTAGACAATAACTTAGCCTTCGAACAACATGTGTCCAAGATGGTAAGAAAATCCTTCTAAGTTACTCAACTTATAAGTAAGGGCATGGCATTTAGGTCCAGAGAAACCACTATACGACTATATTCAGATCTCATTAGAGACATCATAGAGTATAATGCCACCTTTTGTATGTGCCTGACTAGACACATGCAGCAACTAGAATGTCCACAAAGGTTCCTTACAAAAAGAATACAAGGAGTAAACAACATTCACTACTCTGATTACCTCAAACCCTGTTTTTTCTCTGTATCATACAGACTACTGAGAGGTGATCTTTGCCTGGCTTACAAGGCATCCATCCCTGGATCCTGTTTTGATGAAACTTTTGCACATCTGCAAAACAAACAGCTTCAAACTACTACATCAAAAGATCTACATTTTGCTTGCAACATAAATAGAACATGTTGAAGACAGAGATATGTTTCCCAGAGAATTCCCATTCTTTTGAACAGGCTTCCCATCCATGTGAAGCAGAGTACCTCCCTAATCTTATTTAAGTGCAACTTGGACCAATGGATGTGTAATCAGAAATTCATCTTTGCTCTAGTGCTCATGCCTCTGAAAGACAGAGGCAGTCAGTAAATCACTCCTATATAAATCAAATTTGTGGGTCACATTTGGATTACACGGTTAGGCTTACAAGGACCCTGGTGGTCGTTAGCCTAGTATACACACACACATGCAGGTTCATGAGTGTATATGTATGTGTATATATATATATATATATATATATATATATATATATATATGTACATATATATATATACACATATATATATATATACACACACACACACACACATATATATATATATATATATATATATATATATACACACACATATATATATATATATATATATATATATATATATATATATACACACACATATATATATATATATATATATATATATATATATATATATATATATACACACATACATATATATATATATATATATATATATATATATATATATACACACACACACACACATATATATATTTATCTTTTATTTATTTTACATTTGTTGACCAAGAAGGTCCGACTGGATTTATATCCATTTTCAGCAGAGGTCCGGGGAGAAAAGCTTCATACAGAAGACAATAAGACAGAACAGAATAATACAATGTGAAATACAATAGAGAAATACAATGCAGACAAATGGTTCCATATTTACATATTAAAACCATTCACTTAATCAACAAGTTTGTACAGAGTAACTAGGTTAGGATTCAGTGACACTGCTAAGAGACCCTAACTGGGCGCACAGTAGTAGTGTGTGGGGATTAGTCAGGGGTAGAGCAAGGACAGAGCCATCACATAGTGAAGTATTAATTAAGGTTTTTTTTTTAATTGGGGTGGAGATAGTTGTAAAGTTACTTCTGTAGGAAGAGAGTTCCAGGCTTTACCAACTGAGTTCATAAACAGCTTCCCCAGCTGAGTTGTTTGCTTTGAAGGTGAAAGCTAGCATTTTGTTAGAGGATTGAAGAGTTTTAAGGTTCTGGTAGGGGGTGATGAGAGTTTTAAGATCGGGTGTCCGTTCTTGCTGGTAGAGAATCTTGTGGGCAGTTACTAGTTGGTTTCCCAGTAGAAGGTTCGGTAGTTCAAGCCAGCCTAGTAGTTTGAGGTTAAGGCAGTGATGGGTCCTATAGGCAGAGGCGGTGATAAATCTGGCAATATGATTATAGCAGGTTGTGAGCTTGTTTAGGTCAGTTTTACTCAGGTTTGTGAATAAGGGGGAGGCGTAGGGAAGTGTGGATAGTAGATGAGTGCGAGCGAGAACAGTTCTGGCTAGGGGAGTTAAAAAGGGTTTGAGTCTGTGTAGACAGCCAAGTTTTTTTATTTACTGTTTTAACTGTGTGGTTGATATGCAAGTCAAACTTTAGGTTACTGTCAACTATAACTCCTAGGAGTTTGGTTGTGGGGTCTGGAGAGATAATTGTGCCATTGTTAGATTTAATGGAGAAGGTTACAGAGGAGGTCTTATGAGATGGGGAAAACAGCAGTTTTGGGATTTAGTATGAGACGGCAATAGAGGAGCCAATTTTCATCTATGGTAAATGTGTTTTGGGATAATGTCAGTAGTTCTTCTGGGGTTGTAGTGGAACATATTACGGCTGAGATGTCTGCGTATTGAATACAGGTAGTGTCTGGTATTACTTTATGCAAGTCATTAATGAATACGGAAAATAGGAGGGGCCCTAAGATGGATCCTTGGGGGACTCCAAGTGTTATAGGTAAAAGGGTAGATAAGTTACCTTTCCACAGGACTGCCTGTTGTCTACCTCCCACATATGACTTAAACCATTGTATTGGGTGTCTAGGGAGATTAATTCTAGGGTTTGCAGGATAAGTTGATGGTTTACCATGTCGAAAGCTTTGAAAAGACCTAGGAAGATGGCTGAGGAGAGTTTATTACTATTATGATTTATGACATTGGTAAAGGATAGTAGGGCAGTGGTAGTACTGTGGTTTTCTGAAGCCATGTTGAGAATTTGACAGGAGATTGTTATCAAGAAGATAGGCTAGAGAAGGTAACAATATTACTTCTTTTTTAACAACATGGCTCCCTAAAACTTTAGATTTACCAGAAGCATTCTCTTTTGGTATCGAAAGAGCACATAGATCTATAGCTAATACTAACTCTAACAAAAACTATCCTAGATCAGTTACAGTTAGATTTCTATCATCTTTTGATAAAGAGATGGTTCTTAAATCTGCTTGGGCTAAAGCTCCTGTTAAGTTTAATGAGACAACTGTGCGTTTTGACAATGACTATTCTTCCATGGTAATTGCTAAAAGAAAAGTTTTTCTGCCACTAATAAGGGAGCTTAAAAAAGCACAGTTTAAAACATACCTTCTGTTTCCTGCCAAGCTTAAAATCTTCCTTCCTGATGGTCCTAAGGTCTTCGATGATTTAGACTCTGCTTTACTGTTTGTCAAAGAAAAAGGATTTTGGATAAAATAGAAGAAATGGAATGGGCTAGTTCTTCATTAAAGAGATTGGCAACTGAAGCTTCCTGGAAGACTTCAGAGAAGAAGAAGAGACTAAAAACAAATGATTTGTTATATGTTTTTTTCTCTCTCATCATTTTAGTTCATTATTAATCTTTTTGAATATAGTTCCTGCATTTCCAGAAAGCCACAAATATTTTGGAAAAGATTTAATCAAAGTTATTCTCTATGTGCAAAGAAATGTTTTGTTTCATAACCAGTCAAAATGCCTGAGGATTTAATGGCAGGCTGTGACTCGATTTGTTTTTCTTTCTGAAAAAGTAAGGTTAGTAATTTGATACATTTTTTATCTTTACCTTTTTTTTTCCTTCTTCTTTTATTATTTTCTTTGTTTAAACAATGACATTCTATTTAGATTATGTAGTGGGTAAACGGTGGGGGAGGCCAGCGAGAGAACAGTAATGAAAATATCATTAATAGAATAATAACATATTTATTTCTTGTAAAAGTTTATAAGTTCTTCAAATGCTATTTCTAATTATACTTTCTTGATTATACTGCTTATGCTTGTTTGTAAATAATCTGTCATGCTTTAACTAATAATAATCAGAACTAAATAAGAGTAAATAATATGTTTTATTTTTAACTCTATTAATATAAACAGTAAGTAACATTCCATTGTATATACTTCTTACAGCTTTCTCTTACATTTTTTTATTTCTGCCTCACTCCCTTTTATTTTCTACTCTCTTTTCTTTTCTTTATTAATATATAGAAATGCTTTAGACTGTGTGGGCACAGTGAATAATAGGATTTGTATGAAAATTGAGTTGGGAGAAGAATGCTGAGTTTTATTGCTTGTTGGTAATTTTGAGTTTAATTTCACTTGCATAGAGGCTGTGATGATCTGTGGAATACATTGTGGAGGTTCTGTCATGTTTAGATGCATTTACACTGCTAAATGAATGTTTGTCACTAGTTTTTAATAAGTTTCCGCCAAAATGTTAAGAGAGACAATCTGGGATGTGGGCTGTCTTATGCACAATGTCCTTGAGTTACCTCAGAATCTTCAAATCACAGAATTCTCACAGAGAAACTGAAAGCAGTTAGTATAAACATTGACAAGGTTATCACACTGACACACCACAGATTCAGGAAAAATACTCTGTTCATAAAATATGTCAGTTATAATGAGTTTAAATGATGTAGTTTCTTGTAGTAAGTAAATGTCTTATTTTAGAAGGCATAAAAATGAAACATTTATTTAAATGTTTTTGAAAATCTACTTAACAGCAGCATAATAATCTGTGTTAAAAATTTGTGTTCCAAACATATACTTTACCATAACTCATTTAATTCATCTGATTGACAAACATAAATAATCTTATAACTCTATTCTGGAAGAAATGTCATGTGATATATTTTAAAGCAGTAGGTTAGCATGATTGTAAAATCTGGTTACCAATATGTGTTTGCTGTGCATTATTTTGTATAAAGCAGACAGATTTATTCTAGGGACAGCAAGTAGGATAGTGCTCTACTAACACACAACTCAGTGAGATCAGATATATACATATATATGTGTGTGTGTGTGTGTGTGTGTGAGTGTGATGGCTTTTTTTTCTGAGAATCTGCATAACTATCCAATATGATTTATAATAATTTCTATGAATACAATATTTTACTCTATTGACAAAATGAATGTTTGCCACAAGTTTTAATAAGTTTCCCGCCAAAATGTTAAGGGAGACAATCTGGGATGTGGGCTGTCTCATGCATAGTGTCCATGAGTTTCCTCAGAAGCTTCACTCACAGAATTTTCACAGAGAAACTGAAAGCAGTTAGTATAAACATTGACAAGGTTATCACACTGACACACCACAGATTCAGGAAAAATACTCTATTCATAAAATATGTCAGTTATGATGAGTTTGGATGATGTAGTTTCTTGTAGCAAGTAAATATCTTATTTTAGAAGGCATAGAAAATGAAACATTTATTTAAATGTTTTTGAAAATCTACTTAACAGTAGCATAATAATATGTGTTAAAAACTTGTGTCCCAAACATATACTTTACTATAATTCATTTAATTCATCTGATTGGCAAGCATAAATAATCTTATAACTCTATTCTGGAAGAAATGTCATGTGATATATTTTAAAGCAGTAGGTTAGCATGATTGTAAAATCTGGTTACTAATATGTGTTTGCTGTGCATTATTTTGTATAAAGCAGACAGATTTATTCTAGGGACAGCAAGTAGGATAGTGCTCTACTAACACACAACTCAGTGAGATCATATATATATATATATATATATATATATATGTGTGTGTGTGTGTGTGTGTGTGTGTATCTATGTATATATGTGTATGTGTATATGTATGTGTGTGTGTGTGTGTGTGTGTGTGTGTGTGTGTGTGTGTGTGTGTGTATATGTATGTGTGTGTGTCTGTGTTTATGTGTGTGATGGCTTTTTTTTTTTTTTTTAGGTAATAACGCAGGTGTTTCTGAGAATCTGCATAACTATGCAATATGATTTATAATAATTTTTATGAATACAATATTTTACTCTATTGACAATAATGAGTTTAAGTAAATGCTCATATACAAACAATTCAAGATTTTTTTGGAAGCTGTTGATAGAATTCACATGACAGAAAATAGATGCATCTTAATGCATGTAATGTCTGAATCATATTAGCCAAAGTTTTTGATTTAAATGAATGTTAGAACATAATTTTCTCTCCTCTTGATTTCTAACATTAAGATTATTTGAATGCTATTAGAATTCAAGTGTTATATATTACATAGATCTATATAATAGTATGAACAGTTTTTAAAAAAAAAAAAAAAAAAAAGTTTATTTTAGTTTATATGATGCTGTTTTACCAAATGTGTAGTTTTGTCTTGATAGATAATTGAATTGAAAACTGTTAACCTCAGTTAAATATAACTAGTATTAAATTGATAAGGTGGTAGCTGAGGTACTGCTGCTTACGGTAGGGGTTAACTTGAGTAGTAAATACTGCTCTAAGTTGGAGTTTTCAACTCCAGGCGGGATGCAAGGTTTAATCCTTACATTATTTTCACTTGTTCATTGTTATATGTATATAGTTTTGACATCCACAATATATTTTGTACACTCATTGTCACTACAAACAAAATTGAATCCTATACAAAATCCCATAAGAGATTTAATAAATACAGCTATATTTAAAGGTACACCTAAAAGAGGAGATGTAACATTATTTATCTTGTTATTTGTTATTTGATCATAAGATTCTTGAGTTTTAAAATGCCAAATGACATCTTTAAAAGGAATTTCTTTAAACATTAATGGATTGAATAATCCGTGTAAAAGGGCAAGCCTAATAAGATACATTAATCTACACAAGGCCAATCTAGTCTTCCTGCAAGAAACCCATCTCTTGAAAAAAAGATATTGATAAACTAGCCACTAATAAGTATGCAGTATTGGTTAGTTCAGAGCACACTCAGAAAAAGAGGAGTGGCTATTTTATGGAATAAAAGTATGCCCATTCCTAAAACCATTAAGTCTTATCAGGATGACAAAGGAATGTTTTGTATGGTTACAACACAAATTAATGGGAAGACTTACACTTTAATTAATGTATACTGGATACCTGGAATTGGTATTAATACAGTGAAACATCATATTGATAAGATCATATCATTCTCTATAGGGGATATTATTTTAGCTGGTGATTTTAATTGTATACTACATGAAAGTGATACTACCACTATAAAGAAAAGAAGAATTACATCTAATGCAAAACATTTAAATGATTTTGCTAATTCTTATCATTTGAATGATATTAATAATCAGAGTCAAAATCATTACCATACACCTTTTTTCTAACAGATACAAAACTTATTCAAAAATAGATAGGGTCTTTATTTCTAACCAGATGGTAACAGATTTAATTAATTCCAAAATCATTTCATGTCCTATATCTGATCATAACTCAATTGTTTTTGAATTCATGATAAAAATACTCATAATGTTCAGATCAAAAGGATACCAGCATACTTAACTCAGCTAAAAGACTATAAAGAATATATACTTTCAGAAGTACAACATTTTCTAGACATAAATAATACTCCTGAAGTCTCCATTGTCTATGTTTGGGATGCCTTAAAATCATATCTATATGGACAAAGTATCAGATGGTATAATAACAAAAGGAAATCTTGGGATAAGGAATTGTTAGATATTCAAAGTAAACTAGACTCTTATAAACATAATAATAAAGAAAATATTATGGACAAGAAAGTTATTGAAGAAATAAACAAACTAAATGAGAAATACAAAGAAATTTTAACTCATAAAGTTAAAATAACTTTAGAGAAATACAAGTTTTTGTCTTATTCAATAAGCCCCAAATACTTACATAGACTTAAAAATAAAACAAAAGATTGAATAAACAAAACCATATCAAAGAAATCTTTTCTCTAAGGAAAAGAAGAATGTTTCTAGCATACCAGAAATACTGGATGAATTTAGAAATCACTTTCACAAGATTAACCATAACAACATTAACATGGAACCTAAAGATAAAATAAAGGAGTTTATAACCACAAACATGAATAAAAGCAATAAACAACAGATTAAACTATTGGACAAGAGTATTTCATATACAGAAGTTATTACACAAATAAATAAGCTTAAATCAAACAAAGCACCGGGTAATGATGGTATTATACCAGAGATATATAAAATCCTTTCTAAAACTACATATTCATTAATACATAAGGTTTTATTCTGGCCCAAACTGAGTTAATAACCCCCATCTTGGCAATATACATTTATTTCACCAATTTTAAAACCTAATAAAGATCCAACTAGATGTTCTTCATATCGACCCATCTCATTACTTAATGTTGATTATAAAATGTTTATGAGTATTTTTGCTGATAGATTGAAGACAATTATCCCGGCATTATAGACATAGATCAGACGGGCTTCATTGTAAATAGAAATACTTTTGATAATATAAGAAGAACTTTAACATTAATTGATTTTGCAAATAGGAAAAAGAAAGATTTAACACTTATTAGTCTTGATATAGGTTCAGCATTTGATTCAGTAAGTTGGGACTATCTGTTTACCTTACTGAAGTGCACAAATTTCTCTGATGCATTTGTAAATTTAATTGAGCATTTATACAAAGGAACGCTGGCTTATATTAAGGTAGGAACATATGTTTCACAAAACATACCCATTCTTAAAGGTACAAAGCAAGGATGTCCACTTTCTCCACTATTATTCACTTTAGTAATGGAGCCTTGGGCTAATTTGATTAGAAACAGTACTGACATAGAGGGTTTTGAAATAGAAGAAAATACAACATCAAAAATTCAACTTTTTGCAGATGATGTTCTAATTACATCAGCAGGATCTAATTCTTCTATGCAGTCTTTATTTGATAAAATGATGAATTTTAAAAGTATTTCTGGTTTAATATTCAATGAAGAAAAAACTAAAATACTACCTATATATACGAAAAATACTCTCATTAGTGATTTTACTAAATATGTACCCAACTCAGGTCAGATAACTTATTTAGGTATAATACTATCTAAAGATATTAAATCTATTATATATAATAACTATAATACCTTAGGTTCATAGGTTCATAGGTTCATAGGTTTATACTAGGCTATCTGCCCTAAGGCATTTATAAGCCTAGCCCAAATTATTGTGGCTTACGCCACCCCTTATATGAAAAAATACTGTGCCCATTAGTTTGTTGTGCCTCTGTCCAGCAGTGACACAGAGATGATTCCTGGGGTAAACCTACGATCTCCCATCCACAGGTCTAGATTTCTCTTGAACAGAGTCAGCGAGGTGCTCTGCCTCACATGGACCGGGATTTTATTCCACAGCATAGGGAGTCTCTGAGTGATAAATCTATCCCTCCAGCACGTCCTATTTATATCCGTGCTAAGGTTTAAGTCGCTTGCTCTAGTGGTTTTGGTGGATTTGGATTTTTTGAGGTGGAGCATGTCCATTAATTCGGGTTGGACATGGCCTTGTATGTCAGGCACATGTCACCTCTGAGCAGGCGGTATGCGACTGAATAGAGCTGGAGTTTCTTCAATCTGGCAGCATATGACAGATTTTGGAGTCCCTTTATCCTTTTGGTGAGGAACTTTTGGGGTCTCTCCAATTGCTGCAGATGTCGGGTGAGATACATCCCGAATGGGGCATTGTACTCGATCATTGGTCTGATAAGTGAAGAGTACAGGGAACAATGACCTCACTAGATCTGGATGTGAATCCCTTCATGATCAGGTGGGCAATGTAGAAGGTCTTTCTAACCACTTTAGCAATGTGAGTGTCAAAAGAAAGGCCACTGTCAACCTGGGTCCCCAGGTCCCTGATAACCTCTTCTGTGCTTAGTGGATTGCCACCTATATGGTAGCTTGGGGTTACCTTGTTTTTCCCGAAGGGTATGACTATACATTTTTGGCGTTTAACTTCAGGCCATGGCTCTGGCACCAGCTATCTGTTTCTGTGAGTCCCTTCTGAAGGATATCCGTGTCCGATGCACTTTCCACTATGGCCCAGTTTGCAGTCGTCTGCAAACTTTGTCAACAAAGTCCTCCCATGTTGGCCTGTACTTCTGAGAAGTAGATGCCAAACAATAGGGGCCAAGGACCGAGCCCTGTGGGACACCACTTGTGACCGGCTTGGAGTCTGACACAGTGCCAGCAACTCTAACCCTGTGGGTTCTGTCCTTAAGCCAGTTTGCAACCCATCTTGTGACATATGGGTTTACATTTAAGCTGGTAAGTTTTTCTACAATACCAGTGGGGTATTGTGTCGAAAGCCTTTGCAAGGTCAAGGTAGGCTGTATGGACTGCCTTTCCCTCATCAATGGCCTTGGTGACTGTTTCGAAGAAGTCAACCAAGTTCAAAAGGCATGATCTTCCCTTGACAAAGCCAAACTGGGTCGGGTCCAATGTCTGCAAGTCCCTATATCTTTGTTTATGAGCTCCATTATGATCCTCTCCATAGCTTTGCAGACTAGACTTGTTAAGCTTTTGGGCGGTGATTACCAGGGGCCGTAGAGGCACAGCCTTTGTGGAGTGGGACCACAGTTGCCGTTCGCCACTCCTTGGGCACGTATCCTGTGGTAAGGCTGAGATTAAACAGCTGCCTTATGTGCGGGTTTAATTCCTCATTTAGCTCGTGTAGCACACAGCCGGGGACACCATCCGGTCCCATTGATGCTGTGTTTTTAGCTTTAGAGAGAGCAGCTTTCACCTGCATTTGAGATGTCCAGGAGGCTACACTCGGCTGGGATAGTTATCTCTCCTTTAGGGGAGAGGGGTGAAGTTTGCACTGAACCTGTCTGCCAGTATGTTGGCAATGTCTGTGGGTTCAGTGATTTTTGTATCATTTTGGACTAATTCTGAGCATATCTGGGAGTTTCCACCCAGGTTCCTAACATAGCTGAAAAAGGCCTTATGATTGTCCTTTGAATCCATGGCAATTTTTCTCTCAAAATTGGCCTTAGTTGATTTTATGAGTGCTCGTATTTTTTACTAATAATGATCAGGGGTGACTTCCCTTTTATGGATTTTGTTCTATCATGTAATAGCTTTCTCCTCTTATTGTAAAGTTTGTTAATGGCTGGGGTCCACCAGACTGGACGTTTGCCCTTTGTGGAAATAGTCTTGGTTTTATTTGGGATTGCCTGATCCATGCAGTCCTGGAGGTGTTCATAGAAGGCATTTGTAAGGGCTTCCAGCTTGGGTTGTGGTTTCCTCTGGCTCAGGGGCCTTGAAGGATACCACACCAGTCTTGAGTAGTGTGAAGTTTGCTTTAGAAGTTCTTCACTATGGTCTTTTGCTTGGGGTGGGGCGGGATGTGGATTTCCAGTGAGATTAGTTTATGATCAGATCTCACCAATGAGGATATACTTCGGTGTGGAGCATTTTGTCCCCATGTTTGTGACAATGAGATCTAGTATATTTTCTCCTCTCGTGGGAACAGTGACTAGCTGTTCCATGGCATTTGAATTTATGAACTGCAGGAACCGTTGGGCTAGAAAGTTAGGGCTTGAGTAATGTTCCCAGTCTATATTCGGGTAGTTGAAGTCACCCAATATGATGGTGTTTGGAGATACATTTATACCCTCCAGTGTCTTCAGGAAGGCTGTGTGGGGTTCCTGAGTTTGAGAGGGTGGCCTGTAGCATGCTACAATTTGTAGAGCAGTTTTGCCTATGGTTAGTCGCACCTGGATGGTTTCCGAAGCTTCGTGCATTGCCACCAACCTGGAGGTGTGAGTATCCTTTATGAATATGGATACACCCCCTCCTTTTGTGGTGTGGTCCGGGTTTTGGGGCGGAGCATGATATGAGGTAAAACCTAATAGTCGGGGTGCTCTCAGGAGCCTTGAACCAGGTTTCAGTTACAGCACAGACATCGATGTTCTCCATACTGAGAAGGGCCTCGAGTGCGTGCATTTTGAGATTTAGACTTCTGGCATTGAGCAGCATTACCCTCAGTTTCTTCCCATTTTTGTTTTCTAGGGTGGTAGGTTTAGAATTTGAGCCTTGCCTAAAAAGGCACTATGGGGTGGCAAGAGCCTTAGCCAATATCCGGAATCCCAGGGTGACAGGTGCAAGCCGTCCCTTGCGAAGCAGCGTGGCTTGTCAAGCATGTCATCCCAGGCAGACAGACACTGGATCCCCTTTGAATGACACCAGACATTAAGCCAATTGTTAAAGCTGATCATCTTGTCTCTATATTGTGGCATCATTCTTGGTGAAGGAAGGATACTGCTCAGGGTAAGGGTCATACCTGCCTGGGCTACATAATCAGAGAGCTCCTCTATGTCTCTTTTCATGTAGTCCAGGGAGGTGCGTCTCAGGTCGTTCACACCAGCATGGACAATGACTGGGTCATATTTGTACTTGCCATGGAGTGACCAGTGCTTGTGTTATGTGGCGGATTTTAGCCCGATAGGTAGCTTACTGTGACCCTCTCCTTGTTCAGCCTGGTGAGTGGGACGTCAGTGTGTCTGACTATGGAGTCACCTATGACAAGTATGTTTGGTGTTGTATTTGGCCTTACGGGCTGTGACTGCTTTGCACACTGCTTTTGTGGTTTATGTGTTGCTTGTGGGGTGTCTTGAGGTAGCAGTTGTTTGGGTGTCTGCTTTGGAGGCCTCTGCTGTTTAAGTAAATTTTACTCAGAGCCTCAGTATGTCTTTGTGTGTTTATGTGTTTGATTCAGTGGAGTGGTAGCATTATGTGAGGCTGGTTTTGTGGTGTGTGTAGTTGCCTTCTCCTCCTGTCTGGTCTTGCCAGTCCTGAGTTGAGAGAGCTCAGCCTCCAGTTTGGCTAAATAGCTGCATCTCTATGAAGTATTTGTGTTATGTGGGAGGAGGAGAGGGTTGTCTGTGTACATGAGGCAGTTATAACATTGCCTCAAGATTCCCAGATTCACCAGCTGGACCGAGAGGAGATTGACAACTGACCTTTGGACATGCTAGAATAATATTGGGAAATCCTTAATTGAAAACAAGGGCCAGTGGGGAGTGAGGGTGTAGTGCTTTTAATTTTTAGTGCTGACTTATATAATTGCTTTAGTGAGCAAGTGCCAGGTAACTTGAGTGCAATGTGTTACAAGTAACTAAATGCAAAAGCGACAAACAGTAACTTTCTTTCAAGTGAAACAAGGAAATAAGTACAGTAAGCAATGCAGATATCACTAGTGATCCACAGAAGCTGAGAAGTTGCGTATTAGGTGGAATTAGCTTCCAGGAAATAACAAGCAAACAAACAACAAGCATATAAACAAAGCTAGATTCAGTAGGCCTGGATCTAGTCTATGCTAGAGCAAACAAGGTGAACCAATTTCAGTAAGATACAGTTCAAATATTCAGGCACTATAAACCTTTAACCAGAAAATTCCCAGCTCAGAAGGGCAGAGTCCAGCCTCTTCTCCCACAAGAGTGCAGACCACGAACCTTCTTAATGTAAAATAACTGGCCTGAAGCCCAAGTGCCTAAACCAGAACTAATACACTTGGACACTGGGCTCTCAATCAGCAGTTCCCAACTTAGAAGGATGAAAGCTACCTGTCCTGCCACCACAGTGCTTGCCACAAACCTTCCTAATGTAAAACAACTGTTCTGAAGCCCAAGTGCTTAATCCAAAAGACTTGAATGATAGCTACACTTTAATCAAGTTACAACCAAGCAGTAATAAATACCATTGAATACTTTAGAGAATGTCTGGATTAGTGCTCAAGTTACACAAACAAAGCTAGATCCAGCAGGCCCGAATCCAGTCTATGCCACAGCAAACAAAGGCACCAACTTCAGTAAGGAACAGTTCAGATATGCATGCACTATAAGCCTTTAACCAGAAATTCCCAGCTCAGAAGGGCAGAGTCCAGCCTCTCCTCCCACAAGAGTGCAGACCACGAACCCTCTTAATGTAAAATAACTGGCTTGAAAGCCCAAGTGCTTAAACCAGAATTAATACACTTTTAGAATAACAGACACTGAGCCCTCAATCAGCAGTTCTCAACCTAGAAGGATGTAAGCTACCTGTTCTGCCACAACAGTGCAGACCACAAACCCTCTCAGTGCAAAACAACTAACTGGTCCGAAGCCCAAGTGTTTAAACCAAAAGGCTTAGAATGAGTTACACCAAGCAGTAATAAATACAATTGAGTATTTTAAGATGATGCAAAAGTAAAAAGAAGTACGTAAAAACACAAGTACAGTAAAAGCAGATGAAATTTTTTTTTTTTTTTTTCTGAACAAGTGCTGAGATCAAAGAAACAGATTTGAGTGCTGAAACTAGAAAACTGGCTAGTTATAAGAAATAAACAAGCTAGAAGGCTTCCCTCAAACACAGAAGGGCTTGGGGGCTCAGAAGCCTACAAATAGTCTGTACCACTTAAGAAAGGCAGGAAATAAGCTTAATTTTTTTTTTTTTTTCTATTTCCCAGATGCTCTCTTTGTACACAGTAGGAGTGCCTGAAATCAGAATATGATCTCACTGCACTCAGTTGGTGAGCAAATGAGATGGGCCCAGAGGCAGGCTGAGGGGCGGGCAGTTTCAATGCCACTAAGATTAACACCAAAACAAAAACCGGGTGGGTGGGAATAACTGAAGAGCAGAATAACTTCAGATAAAAATTCCTTCAACACTCCTTCATACACAGTTTAAATCAATTTAAATACTGTATTTTTAAAAAAAGTGCAGAAAAAGGTACTTAAATTCTCTTATTCGTCCAGTTGAATATAACCAAGTTTTTAGCTGGCCAAGCTGAAGTTTTAAAGCAGGAATTATTTCACATGCACCAGTTTAAATATGCAAGGACAGGAAGTCAAAGAATGTGGCTACCCCCACACCTGTAATTACTAGCAAATAACAAAATTCAGCCAACACTAGCTTTAGTTCAAGTTACTGAAGAGCAGAATAACTTCAGATAAAATTCCTTCAACACTCCTTCATACACAGTTTAAATCAATTTAAATACTGTATTTTTTTAAAAAAAGTGCAGAAAAAGGTACTTAAATTCTCTTATACGTACAGTTGAATATAACCAAGTTTTAGCTGGCCAAGCTGAAGTTTTAAAGCAGGAATTATTTCACATGCACCAGTTTAAATATGCAAGGACAGGAAGTCAAAGAATGTGGCTACCCCACACCTGTAATTACTAGCAAATAACAAAATTCAGCCAACACTAGCTTTAGTTCAAGTTACTGAAGAGCAGAATAACTTCAGATAAAAATTCCTTCAACACTCCTTCATACACAGTTTAAATCAATTTAAATACTGTATTTTTTAAAAAAGTGCAGAAAAAGGTACTTAAATTCTCTTATGCGTCCAGTTGAATATAACCAAGTTTTTAGCTGGCCAAGCTGAAGTTTTAAAGCAGGAATTATTTCACATGCACCAGTTTAAATATGCAAGGACAGGAAGTCAAAGAATGTGGCTACCCCACACCTGTAATTACTAGCAAATAACAAAATTCAGCCAACACTAGCTTTAGTTCAAGTTACTGAAGAGCAGAATAACTTCAGATAAAAATTCCTTCAACACTCCTTCATACACAGTTTAAATCAATTTAAATACTGTATTTTTTAAAAAAAAAGTGCAGAAAAAGGTACTTAAATTCTCTTATATGTCCAGTTGAATATAACCAAGTTTTTAGCTGGCCAAGCTGAAGTTTTAAATAAAGTTTTTCTTAATATACAAAATCTTTTTAATACCTGGAATAATATGTTTTTTACTATGGAGGAGAGACTTACAATTATTAAAATGATAATATTCCCCAAGATTTTATACTTAATACAATCAATAATACTTTCACCTACAAAAATAACTATCAAGAAACTGAATACACTAATGTTAAATTTCTTATGGGCACCTAATAGACCTAGGATTGCATTAAAGAAACATACTAATAGCTGGCCTCAAGGGGGTATTTCTTTTCCAGACTTTAATTTATATATTATCTCTTCTATTATAAAAGTTATTACTTTATTAATAGATCGGTCATATGTCGCAAAATGGAAAGATTATTGGGAGCTAATTAGTATGCACTTCATGAAAATCTCCTTAACACATAAAAATATGATTATAAATAACTCCATGTTGTGGTTGCTAAAGGAATTTTGTACTTCACCTATTACACCTAAACATATGGTCTGTTACCCATTAAATATTATTATTAGTTATCGTAACTTTATATTCATGCACCCTAAGTATAGGGAATGGAATTTTATTGTATTCCTATAATTTATACTCAGGGTATGCTTATGTCATCTACTTCTGAAGGAGCTCATTTAGCTATAGATAATAATCTAAAGTACTGGTATCAGCTGATATCTGATAAAAAAGTTAAAAATCTAGATTTCTTAAAACAAGAATTTGATCTAAGAGAAACTTGCTGGTTAGAGGTTCAGATCTTTAGACAACATCTCATTGATAGAATAGATCTAATGTCTATAACAGTTAAAGAATCTATTCCAAAACTGATTGATTACTTGATAATAAATTTACAGCATAAAGTTTCTGATAAAGGTAAACTTTCATATATACATAAAATTATCAGACAAGAAACTTTTTACAATGTAGATTCATACTGGAATTATTTCACCTCTATTAATGGGGACCCACCAACTCAACAAGATAAACAATATATATTGGAATCTGCTTATAGAACTACATCTTCCATTGTCTGGAGACTTTATACATGGAAATTTTTACATAGATCTTTTATACACCTTTGATGATGAATAAAATTAATAATAAAGATAATCTATGTAAGAGATGTAATGTAGAAATTAATGCTGACTGGGCTCATATGTTTTATGACTGTATGAAGTTGAAAGAATACTGGAAGTCAATTAATGAATTTTTGCAGGCTCTTTTTACAGATAATTTCATTATTTCTAAGTCTCTTATATTATTCAACACACCTGTACCTCAATGTGTTAAAAGATTAAGCTTCCTTGTTATGGTCTACCCTAGCAGTGGCTAGGAAAATAATAACTAGAAATTGGATTTCAGATACACCTCCTTCGTTCAATGAATTTAAAATGTTATGAATATAATGTGTCATATGGAAATAAGCACAATTAGAATGAGAACAACTAGAAAAACATCACATTTTATTGTATGGGATAATTTACAAAATTTGTTAAAAAAATTCTAATTTCAATAGCACAGTATTTTAGTTTAATTAATTGATCTGATTGTAGTGGATGTCTTTGTAAATACTTTAGTTGTTTTGTTGAATATTATAATAATACCTATTTTTAATTATTTGTATAAAATTGTTATGATATTTCTCTTATATGTTAAAACAATAAACTTGTTTTTAAAAAAAAAAGAAGATAGGCTAGGAGCTGTCTCTGGATACATTTTTCCATGATTTTGACTATAGGAGAGAGTACCGCTGTGAGTCTGTAGTTTGAGAGGTCAGTGGAACTGCCTCCCTTGTGGAGTGGAATGATATGGGATATCTTCCAGATAGGAATGGTAGCTTCAGATATGGATCTGTTGATCATAATGGATATAGGGTAGGCTACAACATCAGCTGCTTGTTGTAAGTAGTCTACAGGGAGGAGATCAGTGGCAAGGGCAGTTGGTTTTAGTTTTCTAATTAGTTTAAGGATAAATGATGTTTGGACTGGTTGAAATGCAAAGGTAGTTTGGGTAATGGGTGTAGTGGGAGAAGGATTTGGTGCACTGGGGCATAAGTTATCGGCTAGGTTTTGATTAGTTTCTATAAAGATGCTATTGAAGGATTTGGCGATCTCTACAGAAGAATTTGAGTTGGAGGTTGAGGGGACAGAGGTGGTGGATAGTCCTGGATGGAGAAGTTTATTTAGAGTTTCCAAGAATTTATGTGGTTTGTTTTGGTGTTTTTGTTGTAGGTTGTAATGGTAGTTTTTTTTGTCAGATGTGACAGATTTTTTTGTGTCATTCCTTAACTCAATCACTCCGGAGCAGCTCAGAAAAAGCTGCCTACTTAATTTCACCATAGGGCAGCTTCTGTGGTGCAGCGATTAGCGTTGCCGCCTCAAAGCAAGAGGTTCTCCGGTTTGATCCTCGGCTGGGGTGTCTTCTCTGTTGAGTCTGCATGTCCTTCCTGTGGTCGCATGGGTTTCCTTTGGGTGCTCTGGTTTCCTCCCACATCCCAAAGACATGCTGTAGGTGGATTGGATACTCTAAATTGGCCCTAGGTGTGAGTGTGTGCGTGTGTGTACCTTCCTTGGAAAGTTGGGCGCCGGGCTGGCAATTTGACACCGTAAAACTCCACTGCAAATTACAAGCAGACAAGGGATCCGCTGTGGCGACCACTAACCAGAAAAAAGGAGGAGGAGGAGGAGGAACAACAGTGCAGCCTGAGCTCATTTTCAGAAAATCCATTTTTAATACCATACAGAAAACAAATGTTCATAACTCTAAGAGCTAGACTAAAAATGTAAATGCAAAAGTTGTTCAGCAGACACTGCCCTTCCCAACAGTGTAAATGCTGGCAGTGTGCATCAAAGTCATTATTAAATATTTGGCAAGGAATGTTGATATTGTGCATAGTTTTTAACTTTTTGGAAAAGCAAAGCACAATATCTTGGTCAATGTTCCATGCAGACCCATACAATTTGTATTTAGTTTGTATGAATGTCAGCTTTAAAATGATACCTTAACCATTACTGTGTGATACTCCGTTATGGAGATATTCACAGAATTATGATTAATATAATATTTCTCATAATTGATAAATAAACAAAGCATAATATCTCATCACCTGTAACAGACAGAGAAACATATCAGTGTGGAAGTTGTGCGCCTCAATGTCAGCTTCAAAATGATGCATCATTTGCATCATCACCATGCTCCCTTGCAAAGATATGGGCATAATAATGAGAAGTATTGGAAATGTATAATTTTCATAATCCTACAAGACTAAAACTGTGATATCTGTACATGTATACAGTGCACAGACACAGTTCTTTTACCATGCTGTAAGGAGTAACACTGTCTTCAAAATGAGGTATTACTTGGTACACTGACATGCTCCTTTGGAAAGTTATTTACCAAAATATGAAAAAAATCAATTTCCATAACCAAAGTCCGAAATAATCTTTGATATCTGTACATCTGTACAGCATACAGGGACAGTTATTTTACCATGTTGGAACTATCAATACTGTCTTCAAAATTAGGTACTACTTAGCACATTCAGATGCTCCCTTGCAAAGTTATTTACCAAAATATGAAAAATAAATCATAATTTCCATAACCTAAGTCTGAAACAAACTTTGATATCTGTACAGGTGTACAACATACAGGCACAGTTATTTTACCATGCTGGAACTATCAATACTGTCTTCAAAATGAGGTATTACTTAGCACATTCAGATGCTCCCTTGCAAAGTTATTTACCAAAATATGAAAAATAAATCATAATTTCCATAACCTAAGTCCGAAACAAATGTTGATACAGTACATTTGTTCATACTGTTAACAGATAATACATTATTCTTGAAAGCTGGATACATAAAAAAATGATTTTATATAGATATATATATATATATATATATATATATATATATATATATTTGTGTATATGTAAATATGTGCAAGTACAGTATGTACGTACATATATGCACAGACATATATATATATACACACACACACACACACACACACACACACACACACACACACACACACAGAAAACATCAGGAGTTTTGGAGGGTAGGTAGTTGAAGAATGAGGGGGTGGCTTGCAAAAACTCCAAGCAGAGAAAAAACAAAATCTGGCTTGTGCATTCATCAATGTCATAACAATTTCTACTTATGTGAATAACTGTGACAGCTGTTGATAGTTTTACCAGAAAAGTGGTAATGACTCAGTGCTATTCTGTAAGTGCACTTATTGTTAATGTGATAATGACCTGTCTTTCATTAGTGCAAAGTGATGCAGGCTCAGACACAGGTGATAACTGCTGCACATAACCTATGCAGTAGGCATTCATTATACCTATTATATTACCTTGTGCAGTTGTTATGTAACACAGACTCATTATCTGTTAGGAGAAGACCTGATTAATTCAGTAAAAATAGTGTAACACTTAGATATTACTAAACCATTGCTCCTACTTAATTTCCACACATGACTGACAAAGCCAGGAGAAATGCCCAAAATATAAAGTAGCTCCATGCTGTTAGTAGTCAGCAAGTAATAACGTTTACCTCACTCAGGCAACTACTGAACATAAGCAAAAAGAGAATTACAAGCAGAAATGGCCAAGTTATCTGGTCCATCCGTGTAAGAATTAGTCCAAAAAGTAGTAATTCATGATACCTCGCCTAACCATTCCTCTGGTTACAATAAGACATAAAAGTAATAAATGCAGCAATATTGTACAACATATCTGGTTGAGCAATGCCAACAATCTGCAATAAAATACTAAACCTCTCCTACCACCCAGACATTATTCAGTAGAAAGAAAGATTAAATCAGACTATACGTTCAGCATGTTTGGATATATTGATCAGCACTGTTCCTGTTATCCATCATTCCAACATTTCTACATAAGCAGGAACACATTTAAAATGTTAGTACTGTTAACCTGAGAAGTATTTTCCCATGGAACATCTTCATTAGTATGTCCAGGTATACAAATGCACCACCCTGAGACTTTCACCCAAGCAAACCCTTCAGTAAAATGTTGAGGTATACACATTGTTTTGTCTGAAGCATGTGGGAAAATGTGTTATGGTCTGATTAGACTAAGGTTGAACATTTTGGCCACAATTCCGAAATGGACATTTGGCACAAAAACAACACTTTGCATCACCAAAAAAACACCATCCCCATGGTGAAGTGGTGGCAGTATCATACTTTGGGGGTGCTTTTCTGCAGCTGGAAATGGGGATTTAGTCAAGGTGGAGGGAATTATGAACAGTTCCAATTACCAGACACTTTTATCCCAAAACTTTCAGGGGTCTGCTAGAAAGCTGAAGATGAAGAGGAATTTCACCTTTCACCATGACAGTGACCCCAAGCATACATCCAAATCACAAAATCATGGCTTCACTAGAAGAAAATGAAAGTTTTGGAATGGCCAAACCACAGCCCAGACCTAACGCGGTGCGCGGTGACCCGAAGAGGACTATGCACAAGAGATGCCCTCATAATCTTTCATTGTTCACAGTTAATTCAAGTACACACTTGAAAGCTGGACACACAAAAAAAAGAAAAAAAAGAAAAAAAACTTTCTCATAATCATCTCTGAAGCCTGAGTTTTTTATACCATATTTGTACCACAATACTCTTAACAAATAGATCAGCTCAGAGAACAGGTCAAGGCACCATGGTATGAATTACAGTAAGCCAGTGAATCAGTATAACACAGGTAGATGCCAGGACAATAAAATGGACAAATGGAATTTCCATTTATGCAAAAGCTTTTCCGTGATACAATAATAAATTCTTTTCCACAATACCTCCATCACTTGTTTGTGTTGTGCATGCACAAGCACCAAAAAGACAAACTATTTTGCCCAATGCTCACTTCAGCAGTCTGACCATGTATGCAGAAGCACTCTCCTGATACACGAATGAATTATATCCCCAAGCAGCATCTTCATTAGTACATGCAGGTATACACATGCACCAGAATGAAACATTCACCCAAGCGAACCCCTTCAGTAAAATGTTGAGATATGCACAATCACCAAAAATAAGACCTTTCACTAAATGACCCTTCAGTAACATTTGTTAGTATGTGCAACCACCACAATGAAGCATTCCCCAAAGCGACCTGTTAAATAAAGTGATGCAAGTCTCAGGCTAGTGTGGTCAAGCATTTATACGCTGCTTCTGTCCATTAGGGACATACAGGCCAAAAGAGGGGGAAAATATCCTATCAACTGGGAGGCACCACAGTGGAGACTCTGGTTACTGTTCAATGACATACGTAGCTACAGCTTGGCAAGGATGCTATATGATCTCTCTGCAAGCTTAGGCATTTAGTTACTGTATACGTTTTTGCATCGTTCTTCATTTTCACATGAAAAATGGACTACAGTTCAGATATATTATTATTACCTCAGTCTGACAGAGGTCTGGGCAAAGCATTTCTACCAGTGGAGAAACTGCCGCTGTGCCAACTGTCTATTGGTGATTGAGATGTAGAGAGTAACGGCTGCACAGATGACAATGAGGAGACAGCAGGCCAGTGAGGTATGGAAGGCTACCCATCTAGTGTCACATGGGTTAATCCCCAACTGGGAGAGTTTCTCGATGATACCTGAGTGGGGGCCTGTGTTGTAAGCCTTGGCTAACTCAGGATAGGTGGTATGTACTACTTTGCTTTCAAGGGCTTTGGTGATATTCACGAAGAAGTCCACCAGGTTTAGTAAGTATGACCTACCCTTAAAGAATCTAAAGTTCCACATGGCAGTGTCCAGCAAGACAGTTCTTCAGAGGGCTGAGGTTGGAGAGAGTGGAGAAGGGGTTGACTATATATATATATATATATATATATATATATATATATATACATACATACATACATACACACACACATACTCAAACTGTATGCACAAGCACTTTACTGACTCTAACATTAACCACTCCCACCAATTACCCCTTCAGCAGCCCTTCCAAGTATGCCCATGAACCAAAACGACACATTGCCTGACCCCTACAGCAGTATATCAGAGTATATGCAACCACTAATCAAGATTTGCAGGCAGAATGACAGCAATGGGGAAGAAAGACCATTCCAATAGTAGTAGAAGCAACAGAGCGCAGAAGTTCTACATTCCTGATCTAACAGTCTTTACTGACGAGGCTAGCTTATGTTTTTCCCGATTAACATTTTGATGCATGTTCTGTCATTATAAGCTTCTGCATGAATATTCAATATTTTAAGCACAAAAGAGAAAACGTATAACCATCAAATTGTGATAAATGTGAGTCACTAAAATACAAAATAAATAGCCTTGTTCAACATGAAGAAAAATACAAGAATAACACAATAAGTTGAAAGTAACAAGATCAAACAGATGCCCTACGTAGACAGTCTGAAAAAAACTCCAGCTTTACTCCGTCGCATATCGCCTACTCAGAGGTGATCTCTGCCTAACATACAAAGCTATGTCAAACCCAGAGCTGTTGGACAAGCTCCACTTAAAGAAATCCCAATCCCTCCAAGCTACATGCTCTAGGGACCTGAACCTTGTCACCACAATAAACAGAACATGCCGGAGGGATAGATTCCTGTCCCAGAGACTTCCCATACTCTGGAATAGACTACCTATCTATATCAAACAAAGCTCCTCATTAGCACTCTTCAAGAAAAATCTTGATGACTGGATGGGAAATAGGAAATTCACCCCGGGGATCACCTCTGTGGCACTGCTCGACAATGGCACAGGAAAATCATTTTCTTGGGTGCCAAAAGCCAGGGTACCTTTTTGGCTGTGCTTGTATAGGCCCCAGTGCCGATAGCCTAGTACCTACCTATGAACCTATGAACAAACTATAAGCTACTTAATAGTATGCTAGTAATACAATACCTCACAATTTATAGAAATACAAGCAGATCAGCCAAAAAAAGTTAACACCGCACTGAAATTGATATGAAACATTTGCTTTCTCACAAAACGCTACAACACAAGAAAGGCAGGCATCATAATTTTTAAGTCTAAAACTATAAATATTCCTCTTTCAATTATATGCAGTTAAAGCAATGTAACAGCTTTCATGACTAATTGTGATATCAGTATTTATCTTTGCAATCTCTTCTTGACTACTTTTAAACAAGAAAGTAAAATATTTTGCTTTTCTCAGTCAAAATGGATAACTATTGTATTCCGTTCTGTAATCTCTATGTGGCGTGCAACTGAATATGTGCTCAACACATAATATGACTCAGGAATAAGTATATGTATGTATAGATGTAGTTGTATATATTTGGAATCAATTTAACCATATCTCTCACCTAAGGTACAAATCTACATCCTGATGGTGAATTTAGTATCACCAGGCAAACTGTTTTGCATCACAGGCAAACTTTTGTTCCTTGTCTTTGTTAATAACAAAAGCTGCAATCAGAGCAATTTGCTAAGAAAAGGACATGGTGAATATGAAAAAGTATAATGCAATATAATGCTAGAAGAAACTACATATTTTACTACAGTGATTAAATGCTATACTCAATCTTCTGCTATATATGTAAGTTAGGTAGCTTAGTTTTGCATGCCATTCCTTGAAAATACACACACAGGGATGCTAATCATATTCTCATGCTATCATGTAATTAATCTACAGATACACTTGCCAACAAACCAAATACTGGCCTTTTAGCATTTGGAACAGAGCTCATTAAAATGAAGCTAACACACTCTTGAAACATTATTAAGTCATCACGTATTTCTTACGGCATACCAGAAATATACTATACATAGAACCATCACAGCAAACTTTGCACAAACTTTCAGCTATTATCATGAACCAACCACAACTCTTTATATATAATCTTAATTGTTTTCTCCTGTATATTACCATTAGAAAACTGAATCAAATCAATGCGTGTTTAAAATCAAAACTGCAAAATATATTACCAGAATTCCTTCATATTTCAAATATTATTCTAACACACTTTTATTAAAAAGAATCTATTCGCAAATCGCTTCTGCAAGGGTTCGTGAGCAAGTGTTGCTATGGGAATGGTATACAAGAACGGAGATGGAGCTACAATTGTTCAATGCTGATCACTGCTTCAGTGACACAAATTCGACAATTTTAACTATAAATCTGCTCCCGGAACAAATGCATTACAGTAACCGACTGAACAGAAAACAAAATCAAGAGAAGCACTTCAAATGCTGAGCGTGCTGAAGTTTATAAGGAATAACGGAAGGATCAGCATTTGTTTTAAAAATATATTTGTCTTGATTTGGAATTATACACATGATTGTGGTTTAATTTGTAGTCTACTAAACTGTATCAATTTCAAAAGCTGTCAACAGTGGCAAAATAAATACAATGTTATCTTAAAACACATCAACATAAAAAAGAGAGAAGGAGAAAGAAACACCAACTGCAGCTTAGCTCAGGATCCTCGTGAATCCAGTATTAAAAGTTGGTCCGTGTTGTATGTTAACACACAAGGAATACATGGGTATAAAGGCAAAGAAACTGTAAAAATGAGTGAGTAGTCCATATAACATTCCTACTGTCATATTTGAATACTGTGCTGTCAGAGCAAAACAAAAGAACATAATTTTGGGGGTGGAGGTGTGATGCAAGTGGTGGCTTGGATTGCAGAAATCTGATTGGCTGCCACCACTTGCTTTATCAACAACTTTAGAAGAAGATTTTCTAATAAAAGTTTAATGTAAACTTAATATAAAAACATGCTGAATCGAAACTGAATAAGATAAATTACAAGTTCAGTTATGATTTCAGCGTGTTTTACATTAAACTCGGCTACAAACCTGCAACAGAGTTTATCGTGCTTGTGGAAGGCACTTGGGGATAAACAGCTTGCATTTGGTATCTTTCTCATGGTGTGCTCGGTGTTAAGCACAGAGGCGCCATGAGAAGGTACTCGGGGTTGTCTATAATGGAGTTGATCTGTGAGGTTTTTTGAGGCTCGCCAATTGTCCAAGCTTTATTTCTTAGTAAGAGTTTTTTGCCTAGTTGCAGCTGTAAGCCATGGGGTACTTTTGGTTTTAGTTATAACAGTATGGGCTGGAGTGTGGGTGTCTAGGATGGATAAGAATTTAGTATTAAAG